>NW_027224265.1:5258780-5528638 GCF_023699985.2 Odocoileus virginianus
CCTTCTGCCCAGGCTGAATTCTTTCTTAAAATCCTCAGTTGGCCATGCCTCATGTCTATTGCTCCTGGCTAAGCCTTTTAGCACTGGGATTACACAGAACAGCCCAGAGACTCTGTGAGCTCTGGAAACAGACAGATCATGTACTCATGTGACAGACCTGTCACTTACCACCTGCATGACACTGAGCACATCATTTAAACTCTCCAAGTTTCAAGTCTCCTTTCTTTAAAGCAGATATAGTAACATCTTTCTCCAAGGTTGCTGTGAGATTATAATGACATGGTAGGCAAAAGGACTCTACTTAGCATGCAGTAGGCATTCAGTACATGGGAGGTATTATCATTTTCATTTCTTTTGTTCTTTCTAGCATTTTGTGCTATTTATTTGGTTCACTGTCTGCCCTACTCAAGTGGACTGCAGGTAGGTGAGGGCAGGCATGAGTATGATGCTTCTTTGCATTTCTTATCTTTCTAGTAAGATCTCATCACAGAATAGTTCCTTAGTAATCTGACTTGAGGGAGAATAGACGAAGAAAACATGTGCGTGTGATGAGCTGAGGGAAAAGTGGAGAAATGAGGCAGTCAGCCACTTAGCCATCCAAGGACCCCTCTCTGGATCAAACTTTTAGGATAAAGGGATCGTGTTTGAGGAGATCAGTCAAGTGGAGGAGGCCAGGCGAGAGCCAGAAAGTGAAGTTAGAGCATTTCTTTTGGTTACAGATATTAGAAGTCTACCCCAACCACCTTGAACAAGAGGGAGACATGTTAGACAGATGTGGATATTTTCATTTTCAGCAGGTTTTAGGAAGGAGGGAGGGTGGGAAAAACTGAGTTGGCTCAGGACTCTTTATGTGGGTGTTACCAAAGCCTCAGCCACCCTCCCACTTCCTAGGAGAAGTGTTCCTGTTACCAAGAGAGATGCTCTGATTGGCCCTTTTGGGGTTATGCGTTCGCTTTCAGACCAGTCAGAAGGCCCTCCCATGTCAGGCTTTGGAGATCATCCCTTGGGAAGGTGCATCTTAAACAAGGCAGTCCCCAGGGAAGTGGCTTCTACGGCATTCAGCATTAAGTAGAGGTTTGCCCACTGGCCTTGATCAGGTGTGAAAGAAGTAGAGGAAAGTGTCCAAGAAGAGGTGGTCATTGAGTTAGGCGGCCTTGAGAACAGTTCATGAAATGATCTAGATCAACACACTTGACCTTGAAGGAAGGGGGACTTAGTGGGGTTTAAGAACTGAAACTCACAGAAGGCTCTGTTTGGCCAGATTTCCCCTCAGAGGATTGTTATAATCACAGTGGGAAAACACCTCAAACAAACTGGGCCTCTTGGGCATCTGAGTTGGTCAGGAAGGCTGGTTTAGGGTTTAGGGGTCACTTTCCACACGAACTAGAGGCTTTCTATAGTTTCAGAGAGGGACAATGGTAGGGGAAAGCACGACAGAGTAAAAAATGTGGGTTCTAGCTCAACTTAGCTGCTTACCAGCTTTACAATGATGAGGAATTTTTCTCCAGAAGACTCAGTTATCACATCTGCGAAGTGGAAGAAATCATATTTATTTCTCAGGCTGGAAGTACAGGTTAGGGCAGAAGATGTGTTTGAAACCATCTAGCAAGAATTGGCAGAACCAGGAGACCCATCCATATCCATGAGTTTCCTTTTACATTGTACTTTTGCTTGTTGTGCTGTTCCCAGAATTCTGATAATCCTTTTGATGGAAGAGTTTTGGGAAGAGTCCAAGATAGCAACATGCAATTGCCAGGAACTCAGTGACCCTTCATGTTTCAGCGACCCTTTCATAATCCTGGGAACTGGCTGGGAGGGAGGCTTCCATACATGTGCTGAGTGGAGCTTGTTCTATTTACAGCTTTCACTCTTGATAATCACACACTTTTTTTTTTTTTTCATGCATGGGCCCATGGACCCCTTACTCCTGGCTGTGCCCACCTTTTCTGGCCAACTCTTTTTCAGATGCTTAATCTCTAGAATTCCAGCAAAGAAACCGCTGCGAGGCATTACTCCAGTCTCAGGAGGAAGCCCTGGCTCTAATGCCATAATCCTCTATTTCTATCCAACTCACAGAAAGGCAGGTGCAATCCCCAAACACCTCTTTGCACAGCATAGGCCAGCACAAACTGATGGCCATTATTTTATTTAATCCTTGGTTATTCCACGGGCCCATTAGTGAGAAGGGAAGCAAATGCAGAGAGGGATCTGGAGAGTGGCAAACACATGGCATTGGAGGTACAGACCAAGGTTCTAATCCTGCTCTGCTGCTCATGAACTGTGTGGCCTGGGGTGAGGTCTATAACCTGTCCGACCACGCTTGTTACCTGTGAAATGGTAATAGTATCACTGGGTCATGGTAAAGCCTGGCTGAGATACTTTCTGAAAGTGCCTCTGTGAAATGGCATCTGGCTTGTGGAAGGGGCTCAGTAAGTGTTAGTTTCATTCCGCTTCGTTCATGTGAGAATCGCAGGCATCCCGAGTCCTTCTCTCCAATAGCATGCATCTCGTGTAACAAGGCTCTTTCTGTCCTTCACTGAGGCTGTTTGGCTCTTTTTGGTGGTAACAGATATAGAAGGAAGGAATTATGGATTGGAACCAGAGATGTGTGCATATCTGCAGGCTTGTATTTTGCACATGGAAACATGACCACCGAGTTTGTGGCCCCAGGGACTGTAGCCCCCTGGCCCCTCTGTCCATGGAATTCTCCAAGCAAGAATACTGGAGCGGGTTGCCGGTTCCTACTCCAGGGGATCTCCCCAACCCAGGGATTGACCCCACATCTCTTGTGTCTCCTGCATTGGCAGATGGGTTCTTTACTACTTGTACCACCTGAGAAGTCCCCATGAAAAGTCAGTGGTCAGTTCATGCTCGTCAGGACTGGTAGGAGTTTTACACCTGGTGGTGATCACCTTCATTTGGACCAGGAGCAGGATGTATCACCTCACAAAGTAATGTGGGTGCAGAGGGACGGGCTAGCCTGGGGACCTCAGGTGAGCAGACAGGAAAGGCTGCTGGCGAGGAAGCCACTCGGCCTCCTCCAGGTCATCGTTTTCTGGGTCACAAGTTTGTCTCTGAGATATGCCAGGAGAAGGGGAGTGGTTTATGAAGAGGTCAGAGGGACAGGAGATGCCCCTGGAATACAAACTGCTAGCGCAGCCCGCCAGTGCCATTCATCCACCAGCAGTGCTGCAGGTCTGCCTAAGCAACATTGGAAACCCTCATGCTGTGTCACTCACTAGAAATGATGCTCTTGTCTCAGTAAGAACAGAGGAGGGACAGGAGGCAAACATGCACTAAAACTGCAGTAAGTGTGAGTGACCCAAACCTCACTTTTCTACCATAAAATGGATTTTTAAGGAAATGGGGGGGGGGGCATTTTAAAATGTTCTGGAAAAGAATGCAGGCAGGGAGATGAGGAGCTGATACTGAGGTGGGCTAAACAGCTCAACCCAGTGGATAAGAGTTCAGATGTCAGAATCCAAGGCCTAAGCTTCTTCACCAATTATGTATGACCTTGAGAAAATCACTCAGTTCACCAAACTCCCGTTTCCCCCATCTTTTGAGTGGAGAAAATAATAGTATAAAATGCATTAAAAATGCTTAGCATAGTGCCTCGGTCTACATCTCTCCTTTCCTTATTAAATGATGTTTTTGTTGTTTTGTCTGCCCTGGAGATCCTTTTATCTGGGAATAGCAGCCAATTTCTGTTGGGAAACCAGCTGCTCTTCTACTATTATTTCTCTGTGGTTTAGGAGGAACTACCTTCCTTCTCTGGAGTGGACTTCGTGAACAGTCCTGTCCGAATCAGAGAATTCCACAGTAATTGGTTTAGGGTTAGGTAATGGCCATACCGGGACACCCTAGCTGGCTCACTGGTAAAAAATTGGCCTGCCAGTGCAAGAGATGCAAGAGACGTGGGTTTGATCCTTGTGTTGGAGAGATCCCCCAGAGAAGGGCATGGTAACCCACTCCAGTATTCTTGCCTGGAAAATCACATGGACAGAGGAGCCGGGCAGGCTGTAGGGTCTTAAAGAGTCCTACGTGACTGAGTGACTGAGCTCACACACACACACACAGTGAGCATACTGGCTCAGTGAGAGACAGATTGAGGACTTTTGCTGGAGTTACTGAGTGAGAACAGCATGTATTTCATTGTGTATTCTATTGGGTTAGAAAAGAATGTATTCCATTGCATATGCTAGCTGGAAGATAGGAAGCTAGGGATGGCATAAGTCATTTTGCCATTATTTGACTAAAATGTGTCTGATAATACAGCCCAAACAGAAAGTAGAATTGAAAGAGACGGAAGAAGATAGTTTCTTGATGACTTTGAGCTCTGGATCCAGCTGAGTCTGATGCCAGACTAAAACCTTGCCTGAGCTGGGTTTCTTTCTGCGATCCACAATAACCAATTAGACAGAGCCTGCAAGCATGACCATAAATGCCCAGTTCACCAAATATTCCTGCAGAAGCTAAAACAGAGATTCTGCTCAAGTGACCCTAGAACTGTCTTCCCATCACCATCTATCACCATCTATCACCACGTTTCCTGTCTCTTCTTTGTCACTGACCCATCACATGGCTTTGGGTGTGGGAGTCAATACCACCCAACTTTGTCTCTCAGGAGGGGCCTGGATATTTCCTTTCTGTGAGCTGGTGTATGCTCTTTACAGCAATATTTTCTCAGGGTAAATAAGGTATTACTGGAAAGAAAAGTTTAATGATCAAATAAGTTTGTGAAACCCTGAGTTTAAAAAGAGAAAACATGTTTTTAACACTGCTGGACTTCTTAGAGCCTTTAACTCACTAATGTTCCTAGGTCTAGGTACTTTCTGAAAGAGATGCTGAATAAATAGCACTTGCCAGACATGGTCAACCATGAAACACTTTCCCTGGAAAAAATCTCATTGGACTAGTGTTCACTGAAACAGAGTAAAACCCAACTGCAGAGATAACTGAGCATCATTTTAATGGGTGGGAAGAGATTTAACGTGATCAGGCCTTTAACTCACAGATCCTACCTGTGCATATATTCATTCAAATATTTAGTGAGCACCTACCTGGCACCAGGCTCTGTACTAGGCCTTGGGGCTATAGAAATTAACAAGGTGTTGGTTCCTGCTCTCAAGAGGCTCACAAAATAGAGGGGACAATGGGAACACACACACACACACACACAATGGTGGTGCAGTGCGCTGAGAGCTACAGCTGGAAGAGCTGGAAGGTGCCTGAGCGGGCAGCGGAGGTGGGGGACGGATTCACATCCACGGATTACAGAAAGACAAGGAGTGCACTAGTGTTTGGATACAGAGGAAAGCACACACAGGAGAAACACGTGAATTAAAGGCTGTATGTTTGAGAAACAAACAAACAGGGCAGTAGTTTCATGAGACTAGAGTATGGAGATAAGAGGCTGATTGGTAAGTACAACCCAGATGCTGAAGACTTAAGTGGGAAAATTGGGACTTTCTTTTGCATGTAGCTGGGAACCTCGAAGGTCATAGCTTTTGATCTGTCCATGTACGTCGTCCTATAGTCACCCTGGAGAAATGGGAATGATGAATTGGGAGGGAGAGGATATGGGGCGTGAAAAACATGCCAGTTTCTCTTTGGAGAGAAGACGCTGGTGAGCTCCTGACATGCCAGGAAAAAACTCTTTACGTTTCCGGAACATTTGGATAATAATCTGAAGTCTATTTAATGCTCATTTCGGGAACCAGACAAAACCCTTAAGGAAATGCTTGCCCAAGCTTTTGAGTCCACAAAGCATAACATGCAAGGGCATTTCTGGGAGGAACACTGATCCAGGGCAGTGATGACGGTGATTATTATTCTGCAGTGAGATACTGTCTTTCTGGAAAGGATTAAAATTGTTATTGAATTGAGAAGAATTGGGAGCCTTAAGGAAGGGAATTACTTCTTTCAGGAATATCCTAAGAAGGTTTCCTATATTCAAATAAATCAGTAAGTCGTTCCTTCTCCACAAAAATGTGTGGCTGCAAACTGTACCAATTTGGCAGAGTGACTGGTTGAATTAGACAAAGAGGGCAGAAACACTACTTCCAAACAGTAGTGGTTTCCTTGTTTAAAAAAAGTCTCTAGCCAAAATTTCAGACTCACATTAGTTCCAGAGTCCTGTAGGATAATGGTGGCTGTCTAGACTAGAATCTTTCCATGTGTCTTCTAAAAACCCACACAAATAGAAGAGATGAAAGAGAGATGAGAGCGAGGGGGTAAGAGAATAGAACCACCATAGTCAGTACCCAGAGCATAAGTAAAATGGAAGGATTGTATCATTTCAGTTTATATGAACTTGGGAAAACAAAGGTGTAATACTAGCAGAGTCAGTTTCAGAATTTACTTAAAGGTGCAGAGTCTGGTGGGAAGTATTGATAAACAGAAAATGAAAGAAGGGTCCTACTAATAATGGAGCATAAATGACTTCCAGAATGGTTCACCCTATAGGACAAGGTTTCACTCTATATAAGACATGTAGAAAATAGGTAGTAGCCCTGAAAAGACCCAATGCTGGGAAAGATTGAGGGCAGGAGGGGAAGGGGACAACAGAGGAAGAGATGTTTGGATGCATCACCAACTCAATGGATGTGAGTTTGAGCAAGCTCCTGGAGTTGGTGATGTGGGTAGCCTGGCGTGCTGGAGTCCATAGGGTCATGGAGTCAGACATGACTCAGCGACTGAACTGAACTGAACTGGTGGACCAAAGCATTGGCTAAAGGGTCAGAAAAAGAAACGGGCTTAGAAAAGGGCAAAGGAAAGTTGTGCAGGAAGAGATGAGGCAGTGTTGGGAAAGAGGAGCACATTGAACCCAGTCTCCCACATTGCAAGCAGTTTCTTTACCATCTGAGAAACTAGGGAAGCCCCTTAGAAGGTGTAGGTGGACCAATGGGGGCCTGAAAGTGAGGGAAAGAAGGTGATGACTAATGACAGGAGCATACTGAAACAACACATGTGTCAGAGGTGAAAGAAGGAAAGAGAAGTACCACTACTAAATACATTGCACTTGATGTTAGCAAAGTAGGGTTGAACCAAGAAACTTAGCAAGTATAAGACTTTGCCTATGCAATACCCCGCCTTCTCCCATAAGATCACCACATATTACAGGCACAGGAAAATCCAATAAAGTAATCATAAATAGGAAAACATCCATAATTGATTAAAAGTTACTCTGAGAAGAAAACAGAAAGTGAAAATTACACTTTCTCAGAAGATAAAAACTCTTTAGAATAAAAAAAAAATCCATGAAGTATAGAAGAATAGAAACACAACACTTCAACATAAGTTAGAATTCAGACTAAAAAGCATAATAAGATAAAGAATACTTAATAAAACAACACAATAGCAATGTATAAAAGTTTAAATAGTTATAAATATTTATGCCCCAAATAATACTGCAGCAAATTTCATAAAGCAGAAAACCTGGGAGATATAAGAAGTAATAGAAGAATTTAATAATTTCAAATGAACTATTCTATCACATGTAAAATAACAATGACAACTTTAATACATTTCTTTAAGCAAAAATTTGTCCCTGTGACTCAGTGGTAAAGAATCTGCCTGCAATGCAGGAGACATGGGTTTGATCCCTGGGTCAGGAAGATCCCCTGGAGAAGGAAATGGCAACCCACTCCAGTATTCTTGCCTGGAGAATCCCATGGACAGAGGATCCTTGTGTCTCAGAAGAGTCAGACACAACTTTGTATATCAATAATTCTCAGAAACCACTTTATACAATCTTTTTGTTTGATATGAAAATTTACCTGAGTCCAAAAATCACCACTTACATTAAGATCAGTGATTTTGGACAAGAGTGTCAAGGCAATTGATGGAAGAATAATCTTTTCGACAAATTATGTTGGGACAACTGAATATCCATATACAGATGACTGAAGCTGAATTGCCTAACTCACATCATAAACAGATATTAACTTAAAATGAATCATAGACCTAAATTTAAGAGCTAAATCTGTAAAACTCTTAGAAAAAACGTAGGAATAAATGTTAACAACCTTGGATGAAGGGAAAGCTTTCTTAGATAGGGCAACACAATTATCAGTCACAGAAAAAACACAAAATTGGATTATATAAAAATTAAATCCTTCTGGGACTTCCCTGGTGGTTCAGTGGCTAAGACTCTGTGCTCCCAATGCAGGGGGCCCAGGTTTGATCCCTGATCAGGGAACTAGATCCCACATGCCACAATTAAGAGCCTCACACCACAAATAAGAATAAGAGTTCATATGCCACAACTAAAGATCCCCTGTGTCACAACTAAGACCCAGCACAGCCAAATAGATACTTTTTAGGATAAATACCTCTGTGTTATCATATTGGAGTGAGTTGCCATGCCCTTCTCCAGGGGATCTTTCCAACCCAAGGATCAAACCCAGGTCTCCCACGTTGCTGGCAGATTCTTTACCATCTGAACTGCCAGGGAAGCCCAGAAATACTGGAGTGGGCAGCCTGTCTCTTCCCCAGGGGAGCTTCCTAAACCAGGAATCAGACCAGCGTCTCCTGCATTGCAGGAGGACTCTTTACCAGCTGAGCTACCAGGGAATGATTAAAAATTATTATAAATGGTATAATCATAAAATGAAAAGACAATCCACAGGTTGGTGGAAAATATTCAGGATTGTATATCTGATAGGAGTCCAGAATATGTAAAGAACTCGTAAGTAATAGAAGCAACCAAATTTTAAAAATAGGCAAGATTTGAATAGACATTTCTCCAAAGAAGATATACTAGTGGCTAACAAGCAAATTAAAAGATGCTCAGTGTCATTGCTTATTAAGGAAGTGCAAATCAAATTACGTGATACAACTTCATGCTCAGTAGAATGGCTGTTATCAAAAAGACAGTTACAACTGTTGGCAGAATATGGATAAATCGAGTGTGCCAAGTTGACTTTATAAGTCCATGTAAATTAAAGGCAAGAACAGCTTTGAGATTCTTTTAGAAGCAATTAAGGGCAAGGTAATTTCATCAGATAGGCAGATGGCAGATAGATGGGTACATACACACACAGACAGAAGTAGATACAGACTCTGTACATTGCCCAGGCTGGAGCAAGGAACCGATGACAGAAGTTAGCGTAATTGGAAAAGGACATAATAAAAGAACCATTTACAAGGGTGTGGACGCACAGGCTGTATGAAAACCACAAGAGTTTATAAAGTTTTCCCAATAAACACAGGGTTGTTAACCAGCTGAGGGCCCAAACATATGAGAGGAGAACCTAGGCGGTTCTAGGTGGCAGAACCTAGAAGGGAGGGCTGTGTAAAATGGCCAGCTTGAGATGGCTGGTGACATTCTGTCCTGGGACATAGGTCAGTCAAGGAGACCCTGCAGGAAGGAGTCAGGAGAATATGAACCTTGCTCACTTCTCTCTAGACTCCTGCCGGAGCGCCCCCATAGGTACATCCAACCAGAAGCCAAAGACAAGAAAGCAGTGGTTGTAGCTCTTTCAAGCCAACCTCCCATGGCTTACGCCAGAGTGCAGAAGCAAGCGAGAGGGCCTGGGGTGGAGCGGAGGGCAAGGGGAAGACAGGACAGCCTATAATTAAAGCAGCGTTTTTGGCACCTGATAGGCAGAATAAATGTGAACAGAATGGCAAATCCAGAAACATGATCAAGAACAAATGGAAATTTTATCTAGGAAATTGACACCCCCAGATTCTGGGGTGGAAAAAAATGGCCTTGTAAATAGCAGTGTTGGAATAACTGGATAGACATTTGGAAAATCATAAACGTAGGTCCATGCCTCATACCATTCATCAGGTTAAACTCCAAATGCCTCAGAAATCTAAATGTAAAAGGTTTTAACCCATATAAATATTAAAAGAAAACACAGGCTGATTCTTTTCATCCTGGGAATGACGACGAGAGCCTCTTTCCCTGTGACTCACAATTCAAAAGTGTTAGAAAAGACTAATAAACTCAGCTACCTAAATGTTTTAAAGTTTTGCATGACAAAAGACATCATAAGCAGTCAAGGTGAAATGAAAAGTCAAGAGAAAATATTTGCAACTTACATCATAAAAGGCTAATCTTATTAATACATTAAAAAGCTCTTCAGAACTGAGGTAAAATGGGCAAAAGACATGGTTCATAGCAGAAAGAAAGGCAAGGGTTTTTAAACACATGAAAAGATGCTCAACCTCACTCATAATCACATGAAAAGATGCTCAACCTCACTCATAATAAAGGAAATGCAAATTTAAACTACATTGAAATGTCCTTTCTTCTCTCTCAGATTGGCAAAAATCCGAGTTTGGTAGTATATTCTTTGCAAGAAATCATCACCCTCATGCTTTGCTGGTAAAAGTCCAAAATGTCCAAAACCTACAAAGGGGAATTTTATATTTATTAATATTATGTATGTATCTATCCTTCAACCCAGCAATCTTATTTCTAGGAGTCTACCCTAAAGATATACTTCCACAAATATCTGTGGCATTGTGGCAAAAATGCCACTATGGCATTATTCCCAAGAGCAAAAAGACCACTGGAAACACATCAAATATGTATCATTCAGAGAATGGTTGCATAAACTAGGGTACTTTTGCACAAAAGCGGGGTCTCCTGAATTGGCAGGAGGGTTCTTACCACTGTGCCACCTGGGAAGTCCCTCAATAGACTACATGCAATGCTAAAATTCAATAAAAGTATCTCAGTCTACAGATTGGGAATGATTTTCTGCATATTTTATCAAGTAAAGAAGCAAGCTATTGAAAATCATTTAGAGTTTGCTACCTTTTGTATAAAACCAAGGGGAATTATCAATATATACTATTTATATAAAAAACACCACCAGATGAATAGTCTGAAAGCTGATAAAAGTGGCATCTAGCTGTATAGGAGAGTCAGATATTTCTGTGAGTGCGTCTTTGTATATGGTTTTAACTTTTAGACTACATAAATGTTTACACAGTCAAAAATTAAACAGAAAAAAATAAAATGCAACCTAAAATTAAAAGTAAATTGAAGCAAACAACACTGATAATATGTTAAACTTTTCACATTACCACACAGAATAAAGATGTTAAATGGCTTTCAACTTTTGGCATTCATATTATCCTTAAGAGCAAAAGAACCACAAAGAGCTATTAAACTTTCACTTCACTGCTAGTAGTCATTATAATGTAACTGCAACTTTGTCATCATTTAGGAAATATATAAATGTAATATATAAATATATAAATGTAATAATAAAGGAAATATATAATGTATAATGTAATATGTATGTTATTAGGAACTAAGATTTTTGGTTATATATAAGATTTATATATTATAAATATATAATATGTATAAATATATAATACATTATGTATATGTTATTAGGAACTAAGATTTTTGGTTTGAGATAAAAAGAGTTTAAAAATGTGAATTAAGGTGTTATGAAAACCTTATAATATTAATCTGAGTATGAATATCAGTATGGACTCAAGAGTTTATTAGACAAATACGTTTTCTGGTTCTGTCCATGGGAAAGACCTAGAGGAATAGTGTTCTAATAGCTATGAGCTAATACACAAATCTTGATTTCTAGGTACCATTCTTCCCTAAGAGAAAACAGAGCTACTTAGAGAATGGATGATTCTAGGTCTGGGGGGCAAAAGTATAAAATGAGTTTTATTTCTGTGTGAGACAGGAAGAATGTTGAAGGTATGTCAAAAAAACACAGTAGCTACATGCAAGGAGGTCTAACTGGGCAAATTTAGGACATTTTGAGCATCAAACAGAAAAATACCTTTGACTGTAAAATACAGAATGAATAAAGATTCACCAGTCTATAATGATTCTAGAAAAATAAAACAATAAGATAGATAGATAGACAGACAGATACAGGTAGAAACTCCTTACCCTGAAAACTGCTAGCTGGAGGAAATAATATAGTTTGCCTTTTAAGAATAAGCTGTACCATTTTCCTAGATTCCAAAAGTTCAGTTCAGTCACTCAGTTGTGTCTGACTCTTTGAGACACCATGGACTGCAGCATGCCAAGCTTCCCTGTACATCAGTGTCTCCAGAAACTTGCTCAAGCTCATGTCCATCGAGTCAGTGATGCCATCCAACCATCTCATCCTCTGTTGTCCCCTTCTCCTGCCTTCAATCTTTCCCATCATCAGGGTCTTTTCTAATGAGTCAGTTCTTCACATCAGGTGGCCAAAGTATTGGAGCTTCAGCTTCAGCATCAGTCCTTCCAATGAATATTCAGGACTGATTTCCTTCAGGATTGACTGGTTTGATCTCCTTGCAGTCCAAGGGACTTTCAAGAGTTTTCTCCAATATCACAGTTCAAAAGCATCAATTCTTCGGCCCTCAGCTTTCTTTATGGTCCAGGTCTCACATCCACACATGATTACTGGAAAAACCATACCTTTGACTATACAGATTTTGTCAGCAAAGTAAAGTCTCTGCTTTTTAATATGCTATCTAGGTTGGTCATAGCTTTTCTTCCAAGGAGCAAGTGTCTTTTAATTTCATGGCTGCAGTCACCATCTGCAGTGATTTTGGAGCCCAGAAAATAAAGTCTGTCACTGTTTCCATTGTTTCCCCATCTATTTGCCATGAAGTGATGGGACCAGATGCCATGACCTTCATTTTTTGAATGTTGAGTTTTAAACCAGCTTTTCACTCTCCTCTTTCACTTTCATGAAGAGGCTCTTTAGTTCTTTGCCTTCTTCCTTAAGAGTGGTGTCATCTGCGTATCTGAGGTTATTGATATTTCTCCCGCAGTCTTGATCCCAGCTTGTGCTTCATCCAGCCCAGCATTCCGCTTGATGTACTCTGCATATAAATTAAGTAATCAGGGGGGAAATATACAGGTTTGATGTACTCCTTTCCCAACTTGGAACCAGTCTGTTGTTCCATGTACCGTTCTAACTGTTGCTTCTTGATCTGCATACAGATTTCTCAGGAGGCAGGTAAGGAGGTCTGGTATTCCCAATTAGATTCCATATATATTCATTAACAGTGTTGAAGCACAGATGCAGAGAATGGACTTGTGGACATGAGGTGAGGGATGGAGGGG
The DNA here is from genome assembly GCF_023699985.2 of Odocoileus virginianus. Taxonomy (NCBI): domain Eukaryota; kingdom Metazoa; phylum Chordata; class Mammalia; order Artiodactyla; family Cervidae; genus Odocoileus; species Odocoileus virginianus. The sequence goes on from NW_027224265.1 coordinate 5,271,835, forward strand.
TTGAACTGAGAGATGTATACACTATGCTGCGTTAAGTCGCGTCAGTCATGTCTGACTCTTTGTGACCCTATAGACTGTAGCCCACCAGGCTCCTCTGTCCATGGGATTCTCCAGGCAAAAACACTGGAGTGGGTTCATATATACACTCTCATGTGTAAAACAGATTGCTAGTTGGAAGCTTCTGTATAGCACAGGGAACTCAGCTCATTGCTCTGTGATGACCTAGAGGGGTAGGATGGGCGGGGCTGGGATCGGGATTCAAGAAGGAGAGGCTATATGTATACATATGTCTGATTCATGTTGTTGTCCAGTAGGATTATCACGACATTGTAAAGCAATTATATTCCAATAAAACAAGAATATGCTGTAGTTCATCTAGCTGATAAAGTTTGCCAGTTTATGCCACTTAATAACTGCAGAAAAATAATAGCATTAGAAAATCCTAAATTTGCACCCTTAACGAGATATTTTGCTTATATGTGGACAGAGAATTCTCAAGTGATATTCTAGGTATAGTTAACAGACTTTGCTCTCTGGAGAGTGGGTTTCCGGAATATGGTAGAGTGCTGAGAGAGTGAGAGTTTGCTTTATATTCTTGCCCATCTGTCGTCCTAAAATGTTCATCAAAAACACAGTACTTTTACAATTAAAAAAAAAAGGCTTAAAAATCTAGATGAAACTCCTATTTTATAAATTCTTACTTTTCTTAGGACCTTACTCAACTGTTTGCTCTTTAAGGCAAACTTTGCAGGCCACCCTAAGTGAGAAAGTCAATTCCTCCTTTGCTGACCCTTATTACTGCATTTACCACATTTTAAACCTGCAATTGATTATCCATTAACAGCTCTATATACTCATATTCCACCATTAGGGTTTGTTTTATTCATTGTGGCATTTGGTTTCTGTTACCTGCCCACAGAAGAGTTCAATACCTGCACAGAAGATATTCAATAAATGCTTGCTGAGTGTTTAAGAACTTGGGAAAAGGCTTTGGAATGCTGATTATCATAATCAGTTCATATCTAACATCCCCCCCTCCTCTGGATCAAAATCCTCCAAGGAAAGATATTTCATTTTATACAGTTCAATAAGTAATTATTTGGGTAAATTACATAATTCCTTTGGGCCTTCAAGTCTGGTGGCTCACTCAGACAGTAAAGAATCTACCTGGAGTACAGGATACATTGGTTCGACCCCTGGGTCAGGAAGATCCCCTGGAGACGGGAATGGCAACCCACTCCAGTATTATTGCCTGGAGAATCCCATAGACCAAGGAGCCTGGTGGGCTACAGTCCATGGGGTCATAAGGGGTTGAACACGAATGAGGGACTAACACTTTCAGCTTTCAAAGAGCATGAGTAGGGAGAAGGAACCCAAGCCGTTGTTAAGGATACTTGAGAAAATAATGTTCTTAATAACCACTTCTGGATAAATTAATAAGTAAATAAACAGTATAATTTTTAAATATATGAAAATGGATGAATAAAAGAACATAGAGTTAAGAGGAAGGAGAGAGGAAAACTACTAAGTAGGGTGAATGGATGGATGGATGGATGAATGGATAGGTGAATAGCTGGTAGTTGAATGGATGAAATGATGGTTGGATGTTTGGTTAGCTGGATGAATGATCAGGTTGCTGGATGGCTGGATGGGATGGATGGATAGATAGTGGATCGATAGATGGATGCTGGATAGGCCTGAGTCCAGTTGCATCTGGAGTGACTTAGTTCATTCAGCCTGGACCTACCCTACAAAATAAAATCTTTGAACCCCTGGAGGTGATGTGAAGCTATCATTTTCTCAAGTTGAGGAAGATGCTATAACTCCACTTCCAGGTGATATAGCTGAGTGGGAAGGCAGATGCTTTTAGGGCAGGATTGGATGCTCACCTGTTAGAACTACAAAAAGAAAAGCTAAATTTTCCCAGTTTCCATAAATAATGAGTTATCCTTGCCTTGCAGAGTGAAAGAAATAGAGAAGTAGCTCAGGCAATGCCACAGATTGTGTTTAGATAGTTTAGTCTGAGGCAGGGGACTTGAGTTCATGTTCTAACCTCGCAGCTAACTACCTGAGTAAACTTCAACTTGCCTATATCCATCTCTGAGCATCAGTTTCCACATCTGAAAAATAAGAGAATGATGGTTACCACGTTAACTTCTAGCAGCACCAATATTTTCAGGACCACAAGCACAGAGATTTTTGTTTAAGGCTGGCTTGCTTTGAGTTCATCCTGTGTCTGTTTTCCCACCCTTCAAGATGATCATAATTCTGCCTGTTCTGCCTGTTTTTCATGGGTGCTCTGAATTGAATGAGATCATGGATATGAAAGTGCTTTAAAATGACAACGGTGTATGCTGAGAATGTGAGTGTTTGATAAAACCTGGAAACAGCCTCTGCAAACCTGGAGTAGAGAGATCAGAAAGGAGTATCAGAGAGCAAAGCTCATCTTTGGAAACTTTGCTTTCCTAAACAGTTTCCCTACAGTGCAGGAAAGTGTAGTCTGAGGCAGTAATGTTCACAGTGCAGCTAGCTGTCTTAGTAAGAGAAAGGGCAATCTCTGGCCAGCTTCCTATCCAATCTGTGTCCTCGGTTCTCCTGGGACCAAGGGACACATGGACTGACTTGGCCTGGACCTCCCAACCCTGTGACCTCAAACAACTGACATTCCTTTCTGAAGGCTCAGGTTCCTCATCTAACAAATGGGAGAATGAAATCTCCCTGTCTGGGATGCTGCAAGATTCAATTTGATGACATGGTAAGAATGTTCTGGAGAATTGGAAGTATGTGGAAGACAAAAGGGCCTTTCCCAAGTTGAGATTGGGTAGTTCTCTTGGAATTAAGTCAACACTTTAGATATTTAAGGTAATGTATCCTAGACCCTCTCAGCTAGACACAGCTTCTAGGAATCTTGAGAGCTGCTCCAAGATTCCAAGAGTTGCTCCAGAGTAGAGCGAAGCCTGTCATGAATAGAATTATACGTGTGACTTTTAGGTGTGGGATTAATAACCATCAGATTCATAGGAAAAGCAAGTTTTGCACAGCAAAGGAAACCATAAACAATACAAAAAGACAATCCCTAGAATGGGAGAAAATATTTGCAGCCAATATTATTAGCCAATAAAGGACTAACCTCTAAAATATACAAACAGCTCATGCAGCTCAATATCAAAAAAGCAAATAACCAAATCAAAGTATCAATAGAAGATCTAAAGAGACATTTCTCCAAAGAAGACATATAGGTGGCCAAAAGCCATAGAAAGGGAAGATCAGCATTGCTAATTATCAGAGAAAGGCAAATCAAACCTACAATGAGGTATCACTTCACATCTGTCAGAATGGCCATCATCAAAAGTCTACAAACAATGAATGCTGGAGAGGGTGTGGAGAAAGAACCCTCCTACACTGTTAATGGGAATGTAAATCGGTGCAGCCACTATGGAAAATGGTATGAAGGTTCCTAAAAAACTTAAAATAGAGCTACCATACGGTCTAGCAATCCCATCCCTGGGCATACATCCAGAGAAAACCATAATTTGAAAAGATACATGCACCCCATTGTTCATTGCAGCACTATTGACAATGTCCAAGACAAGGAAGCAACCTAAATGCCTACTGACAGATGAATGGATAGAGAAGACGTGGTACATATATATGGTGAAATATTACTCAGCCACAAAAAATAACGAAACAATGACTGCAGAAACACGGACGGATCTAGAGATTATCCTACTAAGAGAAATGAGTCAGACAGAGAAAGACAAATACTATACAATGTCACTTATATGTGGAATCTAAAAAAAACAAATGAACTTATTTACAAAACAGAAACAGACTCACAGACATAGAAAAGAAACTGTGATTACCAAAGGGGTGAGGCCAACAGGGAAGGGAGACATTGGGATCAACATATTTTCACTAATATCTGTAAAATAGATAATCAGCAAGAACCTACTGCATAGCAGAGTACTTAATACTCTGATAACCTATATGGGAAAAAAATCTGAAAAAGAATAGATACGATGTATATGTATAACTGAATCATTTTGCTGTATACCTGAATTAATACAATACTGTAAATCAACTATACTTCAATATAAAATTAAAAAAGGAAACATGCAAACATTTTAAGTGAACTCCAGCAGCATGACGCAGAGAAAGGTGAAAATAAAAAGGATTCAGGGATCCCAGATCTCCATTGGTAGGAAGCAGGCTGAGAAAGTCTTCAGCTGCAAACATGCCCCCTATCTTATTATAAAGAATGACTGACTGACTGAATGAATGAATGAATGAATGAATAGAAAAGAAAGAATGTATATATCAGATCTTGGAGCACAGTCAAGGGTAGAAGAAAATGTGAGTGGGAGAATTCCAGTGAGCACACCTAAATCTTAAATAGGAAATATTCCCTACCCCCAGAGCAGTAGGAAAGACAACAGATATACAACAGGAATTCAGAATTTCTATGGACTAGCATCTCTTTCACAGATCTCTGGCTAAATAACAGCTGCATCCAGGAAGCTATGTGAAGCAACCTTGTCTGCACCTGGTCCTGATGCCAAGCGTGAGAACATGGACTTTGAGAATCCCTAAGATAAAATTCACAGAAACACAGCATGGTGAAGATTTATTCTGCCAATTTTTTCCAGAAGAAACTGAAGCTCAGAGAGGTGAAATCATTTACCTAAAGTAAATGATTTACCTAAAGGAGCTGGCAAATTATTTTGCTAAAGGGCCAGATAGTAAGTATTTTAGGCTTTGCAGGCTGTAAAGTCTCTGTGGCAACCACTGAACTCTGTCTTTGCAGCATGGAGGCAGCCATACAACATATGTAAATAATTGGGCGTGGCTGTGTTCCAATCAGCCTACAAAGACAGGCAGTAGGCCAGCTTTGGCCAGCAGGCCAGTTTGCTAATGCCTGGACTAAAGCTGCACATCTATCAAGACTCAGGGTCTGAATTTAATCACAGGCAAATGAGTGTCCAGAGTCTGAGATTTAATCTGCTCTACTGATGATCTCTTTGAAACCATAAGTAGCTAGAGAGTTTTAAGAAGAAAGTTATGGAATGAATATTTGTGTCTTTATAAAATGTATAGGTTGAAATTCCAGCCCCTGATGTGCTGGTATTTGGAGATGGGGCCCTTGAGAAGTAATTAAGGTTAAATGAGGTCCTGAGGGTGGGGTCCTCATAATGGGATTATATGTGCCATTATATATATGGCATATATATTATGGCATATATATTATATGCCATTATAAGAAAAGACATCAGAGAGCTTGATTTCTCTGTGTGCCAAGTGAGAAGGCAGCAAACAGCCATTTGCCAGTCAAAGAGAGAGCTCTCTCCAGGAGCTGGTCCCTTAGTTTTAAACTTGCTAGCTTCCTTCAGAAGTGCAAGAAAACAAATTTCTGTTGTTTAAAGATACCCAGTCATGATAATTTTTATGGCAGCCAGAGCCAACTAATAGAAAAGGGTTTCTCAAAATTTCCCAACCATCTTATCATTTCTTAAGATTCAAGAAACATGTAGTATGGTAGAAATTGCATGGAAGATCCATGTGAAAAGCTCACTGGTTTCACAAGACTACTTTGAGGATTAAATCAAGTGAAGTAGCATGTAGAAAGCCCCTAGCATAGTGTCAGGTCTGTAGGAGACCCTCAGCCGATGAACGACCTTTATCTGAAGAACCAGCTCAACACTCCCTCTTCTGGAAGGCCTGCTTTGACTCTCTACAGCAAAATTAGCGGGTGATGGGTGTTTTGAAGCTCACACAGCACAGCTTCCTCCATCAGAATCCATAAAATACCACACTGTGCCGGGTAACTGACTTCCCATCACACTCAGGATTCTTAAAGCTGCAGCCCATGTTTTCGACCTCTTGCATTTTTATGATATAGCTTGCTGGTTGTGGTAATCACAGTTGGGGGTAATTCTGATTTCCCACTTAATATTCTAGGGTCTGCAGCCAGCTATACTTGTGGAACAAGCCTTCCTCCTTCATTCTTCAACTTCTTTTCTAAGAATGTAGTTCCCAAAGCTCAACTGATTGGGTCCCTATCTCCCTCTGTTGCTCATCCACTGTGCAGTTTTAGGAAAATCATGCAACTTCTCTATGCCAGATTCCTCAGTTGTAAAAGGGAGAAATTAATATAAACAGGGCTTCCCTGGTAGCTCAGATGGTAAAGAATCTGCCTGCAATGCAGGAGACCTGGGTTCAGTCCCTGGGTTGGGAAGATCCCCTGGAGAAGGAAATGGCTACCCACTCCAGTATTCTTGCCTGGAGAGTTCCATGGACAGAGGAGCCTGGTGGGCTATAGTTCATGGGGTCACAAAGAGTTGGACACAACTGAGCAGCTAACACTTCCATTAATAGTAACTTCTTCACAGTTGCTGACAGTAAATGAATTAAGGCATGTCAGTTACTTAGGATTCGGTCTGGCACACATTTGTTCAACAATACCTGTTCCCAGTGTTATCGGTGATGACTTGTGTTTCTTTTGTCTTGGGATGTCTCTGTGTGTCAGAAGCTGGTGAGGCCTCCAGATCTGTTCAGTCTGGAAAAAAATATCTGAAAATGCTATAGTGACCCTTGTGGCCCTCACCAGGATTCTGGAAATTTGGGAGAGAGGGTAATTGCATTCTCTAATTCACACCAGTTTCTATCTCCTGCTTTCACTGTCTTCAGCATAGAGACCACCTCCCCATACTACTCAGGTTGCCTCCATTTCACAACCAGTCCATCCAGAAGGAGAGTCTAGCCCATTTTCATAATTCCCACCAAAGAAAGCTCACACACACGCGTTGGCTTGGGGAGAAGACTTCGAGCTGTGTATGCACACGCGCTGCGGAATCAAGCGCAACGCCTTGGTGGTTTCTGCAGTTCTGCTTCCAGCTTCTGGTCCTTCTTGCTCTCGCCCCTCCCCTTTTTTTTCTTGCCACACCTGTCCACCTCTAATACTTGATCACCTCTTTGCTACCTTGGTACTGCTGACCCAGATCTTCCAGGCCACCTTTTCCTCATAAGACGTTTCCCCAGTGATGCTTCCCTCCCCAAGAGAAACTCCTCATGCCAGATATTAAGATAGCCAGATACAAATAGATTTCTATATTTCTCCATTAGAGGTTCTGGGTTTTTGTCTGACTGTTCCGTGGAAGGACAAATGCAAATTGCTGGGATGTGGACCTGCTTGGCCAGGATAGGTCTCACAGAATTAATGGTAAAGATGGCAAAGAACGATATTCTTTGAAACAAGCCCAGCTAGTCTCAGGGTTGGGGTTAGAGTTAGGGTTAGAGGAGGAATAGACTGGGCCAAGTTGCCTGGGGAATAGGAGTTTTCTCTTTTTTATATAGTCTTGCTCACAATATCCATCCCCAAGCAACAGCAAGGTACCTAGGGTTTATCCTAGGCATCAATAAGTCCATAGAACCCCCTAATATTCTCTCAGGCTTATTGTCACCTATATTTTGTTATCCAGTGACACCCCCCACCACCCCCACCCCACCCTCCTCCCGCAGAAGGGCCACTGGAAAAGGGGTCTGGAACTGGAATCACATCACATAGGGCCAGTATTCCTGAGGCTGACATTCAGTAGTGAGGTTATACATCTTAGGGTTTTTACAGTCCCAGTGAATTTGAAAGGTTTGATTTATTTTTATATTCAGCCAGTCTTTTAATTCTTTTGAAACAATGTCATCCTTGAGAAACAGTTTAGTAAAATGATTAAAAATCTTAGAATTGGGAACATACAAATCTGGGTTCAAATCCTAATTCTCCTCCTCGATGGCTGGATTTGCGAGAAGTGCTTGACCTTTCTGGGTCACACAACTGGAATAATTGAACTTTAAGGGGACTGTTACAGTTGAGTGAGATGAGATAGCTCAAGGGTTTGGCATAATGCAAGGCCAGTGACAAGCATTCAATAGATGTTCACCACTGCTGTTATCACTAAGAAAAGTTCATTCAACTTTGTCCATAAAATGGAATAGAAAAAACCTGAATGAACTTTTGGCCCAACCTGATTTTTTTTTTCCCCTACAGGATTCATTAACAACAAACCCAGACCTGCATGAGATAGGTGTTCTATAATGTCTTCAGAAACTTGATAGCTTCCAACTCAGTTCAAAACTGAGTAAGCATCCAGGTAGGTAAATGGGGGTCTTTTTCCCTGTTTGTTCTGGATCTTGCTAGTTTTCTGTCTGGAGGAGCATCTGCCCAGTGTTCTTACGCAATCCCTACCACAGATATAGAGTCCTGAAGTGTGTCTAACAGCTGGATTTTTCCAATACTTAGGAGCTTGCTGCATCTATTGTTACAAGTTTCTTTTAAAAAATCTCTTTGATTGCTTGACTTTTTCTATAGTTTGGTCTGTATTCTTTCTTAACCTGTTCAAGTGTGACACACTCTTTTTGAATTTGTTCAAATTGTACATTCAGTTAACAAAGCCCCATGTTAAATTGACACCTCATTGAACACAGAGCATTCTTGGATTCTGTATCTTAGCAATTAATTGATGTCTAATCCATTGGCAGCATTTTCTAAACCAGTAAACTTCCCAGCACTTTTCCTGATCGTTGTGGATCCTTTCATTTAAAAAAAGAAAAAAAACTTAACCCCTTTTGTTGTGTTGCAGTTTTGAAATTTTTGCATATGGGTTTTACAGAGCTTTGAAATATAGATAAGATAATCTCCTGAAAATATTTGTTGGCAATCCCTGTGACAGATTTCCATGAATATTTTACATTTGAATAGGATCCTGGATGTCTGGTGAGTTTCCAGTTGGGTTTCTGGAAGACAAGTGTGCAAAGATGCATAGTGCATTTACTCTCAGGTCAAATGCCACATGTATGATCAGCAGGAGATTTCTGAGTTTTAGTCTCTTCTCTGTGTGTTGTGTGCAGGGTGGATACTCTTTGTCAAGCATTATGCGATCGGTGTACCTCCTGCATCATGTTCTTTAAGTCCAATCCCATAAGGTGGGAACTCTGAGTCTCCCATTTTGCCAGCTCTGCCCACAGCACCTATGCAGCACCCGTGCAAACACGCTCCTGCCTCCCACTTGCTGCCCCTTGCCCACAACCAACACGCACAAGAGAAGAGGGCGGTGCAGTGTATAGGATGTCTCAGTGCCCAGGTGCACAATCCTGGCTCGGCCACTGGCTGGCTGCGAGACGGGGGGCAAGGCACTTTGTCTTCCTGTGCTTCATTTTCCCATGTTTAAAACAAAGATATAATAGGGCAGTCTTCATTATTTGTGAACTTCTTTTTGGATTCAAATACTGGCTAAAATGTGTTTCTAACCCTTAAATCAATACTCCAGAGGCTTTTCCGGACACTGACATACTTGGAAAGTGGGGTGGGGTTATGGGTCATGTAATGACATGACCCGCAGATTCCTAGCTCGGCTCCAACAAGGTGATGTCTGCTGCTTGGTTTAGCTCTTCTACCGTAAACCAGTGTCCTTTTCGCAGGATATTCAGTGCCATGTTTTTCCCACTTTTGTGCTCTTTGTTGTGACTCTTTGCTGGTGCTGAATCTCTGCCTAGCAATCCTAGCCTGGGCAGGCTGTGCTGTGCACTACGGAGTAAATCAATGTGTCAGACAGCTTCATTTGGGCATGAACACCGTTGGCTGTGAGTTCAGTGTAAACAATCAACTATGTATGCATATTTTTTGAGTTTATCATTTTTTTTAATCTGATGTATAGTTGATTTACAAAATTGTGTTATTTTCTGCTGTATAGCAAAGTGACTCAGTTATGCATATATTCATACATTCTTTTTATATTTTTCCACTATATATTAAATATGGTGTTTTTAAATAAAAATGTACATAAGTCCAGGTAATATATTGATTGATCAAAAAAAATAGCGTGACCAGAAGATTACAGAACCCTATTCTTGGGGTCCCCTGGGAGCAGTGGTTTGGTATTCATTAGTTCAGTGTTCAGGGAGAATTTATTGGAACAAACTACCATAAATAATGAGAATCAACTGCCTCAGTTTTGCAGGGTCAGTCAGTCAGTCAGTTCAGTTGCTTAGTCGGGTCCAACTCTTTCCAGTCCCGTGGACTGTAGCACTTCCTGTCCATCAGGCTTGTCCAGGACAGGCCTCCCTGTCCATCACCAACCCCTGGAGCTTGCTCACACTCATGTCCATCGAGTCGGTGATGCCATCTAACCATCTCATCCTCTGTCGTCCCCTTCTCCTCCTGCCTTCAATCTTTCCCAGCATCAGGGTCTTTTCAAATGAGTCAGCTCTTCGCATCAGGTGGCCAAAGTATTGGAGTTTCAGCTTCAGCATCAGTCCTTCCAATGAACACTCAGGACTGATCTCCTTTAGGATGGACTGGTTGGATCTCCTTGCAGTCCAAGGGACTCTCAAGAGTCTTCTCCAGCACCACAGTTCAGAAGCATCAATTCTTCGGCGCTCAGCTTTCTTCACAGTCCAACTCTACCATGGTGCCTGTCAAAACCTTTCCCTTATTCCAGGCTTGCCAAAATCCCACTTCTAGAACATCCAGCCTGCGGACGCCCTCTGGGGTTCTCATAGCGCTGGCAGCCTGAGTGCTGTCTCATGACATCAGGTTTCTCCTCTGTGGTGTCCTTGGTCAGTGTGTGTGCACCGTCTGAGCCCTGCTCTGCTTTGGTCAGGGAGATACAGTCCTGGCTTCTTGAACTCTTGCCCTGTATTCCCTCATAACAGTGCTGGCCTTCACTGCTCTCACCACAGCCTGTGTCCAACGGCACTTACAAGGTGCCCAGTCAATGTTCCCTGACTGAATCAGTTCACTTGTCTCTTTTTCTTCCAAGAGCAGCTAGTAGTTATTGGCTTGCCACCTTGGGGATTACCGGGGTGCCTACTATGTACACAACCTATGAAGGGCACTGAGGATCTAGAAATAAAGAAGTTATCTATAAGGAACCCTATTCTGTGCCAGATGACATACCCCACACTTCACATCCATGATCTCATTTAATTTTCCCAAAAACCACCTATTTGAGCTCATTTACAGATGGGAAATCTGAAACTGAGGAGTTAAATAGCTTTCCTTAGCTTATACATTGAGCTTGTGATAGTTCAAACCCAGTTTGGGTGAAGATGCTCATTGTCTGGCATATAATAGGGACTCAGTGAATAGTGGATGTCATTGAGTTGTCCTTATTATTAAAAGAAGAACAAGCTTGATCTCAGGCAATCCTGTGTATAAATGCTGGTTCTGCCACTTAGTAGCTATGTAACCTTGAGTACATCACTGACCTCTGTGAACCTCTGTTTCTACATTATTATAAGTTAGCATTTGATTTGGCTATGAGTACAAGAAAAGCCAAAGTAACAGTGGCTTAAACAAGATAAACATTTATTTCTCTCTCATGTAGGCAGTTCAAGACTGGTAAGATAGTTTCACAATCTTCAGGGATATTGGCCCTTCCCTCCTGCCACTCTGAGGCTATCAGCAGGTAGCGTTCATCTCATGGCCCAAAATGGCTGCCATGCACCAACCGTCATGTCCTGTTTTCAGCTAGCATGAAAGAGTAAGGACTATAGTGGAATTCTCTCCTTCTCTTTAAAGGGTGCTTCCTGGAAGTCACACATAACTCTTGGGCTTGCAGATCTTTGGGCAGAATTTGTCACATGGGCCCACTTGGCAACAAGGGATTCTAAGGAATGCAGTCTTTAATTAGACAGCTATGCAACCAGGTGAAATTGAAGTCCTAGTGCTAAGAAAAAAGAGGGGAGAATACTGAGGAAACAGAGGCCATTTCTGCTCCATTGCTCTGTTTGATAGGTTGACGTGTGTTAGTGAATAGCCTACAGAAAATTCCTAACAGAGTGTTTACATTGCATACAGGCTCAGTCCAACTCACTCCCATTTTTATCCTCTATAAAATAATGTTGTCTTCTCGAAGGATCTCTCTCATATCAGGCAGAAGTGCTTCCAAATCCCTGTGTCTGACTTTTGTGACCTATGTCAGATCCTGAGACCAGCCAATTGAGGAGCAGAAATTGTGGAATACAGGAACAATGCAGCTTTACAACAGAAGTCAAGAGTTCCGAGAAGGAAGAAAGAACCTGGGCAGAAATTACCTTAATCATCCCTGACCTGGCCTTCTCTCCAACATTTCTCAAACTCCTGTTAGTAGGGCGGGTTTCTGCCTTTCCCTCCAGCTCGCTGGCCTCAGAGTGGTCTCAGGTCCCTGTCTTAAGCGGTGAGACCCTTGCCACGTGGAGTAGAGCTTGGCTGTCCTATCATTACCACCCTCCCCTGACTCTGACCACCCCACCTTCTCTCCCAATCACCCATCTGGACCTGTGAGGCCCTGAGCTTGCCACCCACCACCCACCACCTACTTTACTAAACTCTTGCAAAAACATCCTTCCTTCTTCACTTAATTTAGGTCCTTCTAATAGTTAGAGCCATTTATTTTCTTGCAGAGAGTGAAAAAAGGCTGATTAATCTCAGGAAAAATTCAACTGAAGGAGGAAATTGCCACTCACCTCTTTGTGGGTGGCCCAGCTCTCACGTCCTGACTCTAGCACCTACTATTATGTGGCCTGTTGTAAGTTACTTGCCCCCTTTAAGCATCTGCTTCCTAATGGTAAATGAGGTCTGCACACCTCCAGCATACAGAGTCATAAAGACTGAGTTATCCAGGTGAAGTTCTGACTATAGCACCCATCACAATGGTCAACAAGCTGCTACTATATAAGATCAGCTAAGAAGTCTTTTAAAATTTTGGACACCAAAGCAGCCATTGGCAATGGGCAGAGAATGGGCGTGGCTGTATTCCAATAAAACTCATTAATGAACACTGAAAATTTCATATAATTTTATTGTGCATAAAATATTATGCCTCTTTTGACTTTCTAAAACTACTTAAAATGTAAACACCATTCTTAATCCACCAGCCCTACAAAAACAGGTTTGGCTCATAAATTGTAGTATGCTGACCTCTGATCCAGTGCATAGTAATTGCTCAATAAGTGCCAACCACGGTGTCAAACAGGCTTACAGGAATTCATAAGTCCTTGGCACCTGGTCGAAGCAAAGCAAATCTGGTGGCAGTTTTCTACAAAGACTTGTAATCCTTTTACTGATCTCTAGGAACACTCTGGAAATCACACTTCTGAAGATTCTAGGTAGAAAAGTAAGGACATTTCATCCATAGTGATTTGGAGCTGAAGGAGCTGGGTTTCAGCTGTGGGAGTTTAATGAACTGAATTCTGCCTAAGTTTTCCTCAGAATTGAAATAAAGATACTACTACTAATAAAAATATAGAACGAGATTATTAAGCCAAGTTAATTTGATTTACTTATATGAGTGCATTTAATTCTATTTATAACCTTGTGAATGGCATATTAACTCCCATTTTATAGACAAGGAAACTGAGGCATAGACATTAAATGATTTGCTCAAAGTCACAGATAGGCAGGGATAGGTTTGGAAGTCAAACTTGGGCACCTTTAAACTGCCTCCTAGGGCTTCCCAGATGGTGCTAGTGGTAAAGAACCAGCCTGCCAAGACGCAAGTTCAATCCCTGAGTCAGGAAGATCCCCTGGAGGAGTGCATGGCAACCCACTTCAGTGTTCTTGCCTGGAGAATCCCATGGACAGAGGAGCCTGGCAGGCTACGTAGGTCCATAGGGTCACAAAGAGTCGGACATGACTGAAGCAACTTAGAACAGATTTCCTCCTAATGTTTAGCCCATCATTTGAAACACTAAGCTATATTTTAGAGGTTGCCTATTCCATTCCCTTCACTTGTTTGTGTTTTCATATATTGATTAATTCACTCATTTATCAGCTAGCCCACCTACTGGGCTGCTGGGCTGGGATGCTGGTGATACAGAAATGGTCAGGACCTCATTCTGGCTTTCCAGGAACTCCCGTTGTAAAGAGGGAGGTGGATGAACCAATAAGCAGAGCAGTGCCACTCAACTGAAATCTAGGTTTTTTCAGAAAGAGCCCGAGACAGGGATTTGTTGGTCCTAGAGGCTGGCAAATGGGGTTGGGATGGGGAAAGGGAACAGAAAAAACTTCATAGAAATTATCACTTTGGAGCTGGGTCTCAGTCTCTTGACTTGGCTTCAGGGCTCCTCACAGCCTTGACCTAGTCTGCCTTTGCAGCATCTCTTTCTGCTGCTTCTTCCACCCAAAGCTCTGCTCCCGTGTTACCAGACCACTAAGGATCCAGCACTCACAGACGAGTGCAAAACTTTCACCCTACACACCAAGAGTGAAAAGGGTCTGTAAGTGACTCTTCCATAAGCCCCGTGCTGTGGGAAGAACATGCCTTTATTTTTTTATTGTGCTCTTCCTAGTTTATTCCTGTAAAAATACTCTTTCATTTTATAGAAATGATGTAAGAATGTTCTGAGAGAACAGCATTGAAACAAGTATAGTATCAAGGGTGAAACAGATCACCAGCCCAGGTTGGATGCATGGGACAAGTGCTCAGGGCTGGTGCACTGGGAAGACCCAGAGGGATGGGATGGGGAGGGAGGCGGGAGGGGGGATCGGGATGGGGAACACGTGTAAATCCACGGCTGATTCATGTCAATGTATGGCAAAAAACACTAAAATATTGTAAAGTAATTAGCCTCCAACTAATAAAAATAAATGGAAAAAGAAAGAAAGAAATGATGTAAGAATAGATGGTAGTTTTTTTGTTTTTTCCTTTTCTGTTAATTATTTCCCCTGGCACAATAGTTGCCAACACTTAGGGGGGTTTTCTGTTTGTTTGCTTGTAAGACATTAGTCTTTGAAACTGCAAAGCCCATGACCATTGTTTTTCTGCTCTACCACACATGACTGTTAGCCCAGTTTCCCCCTGGAAACCGCTGACTGCGATGCCCGCTCCCACTGACACCAGCAGACCCTGTTTCTCAAGGCTCTCAGCCCTTCACCAGCCCACCGTCCTGATGTGGGGCGTCCCTCTTGGTTGCCCACCCAAATCCAGTGTTTCCCTCTTTTGTCTTCTCGGAGAGCCCTTTGCCCCATGGTCCGACTTTCAGATCCTTGATTCCCCAGCCTCCTTGGAAGGAGACGCGATCATGTGGCCGAGTTGCAGCCAAGGAGAGGTCTGCTGGAGGATTCCGGGGCAGATTTTGCTGCCCAGTGTAAAGAGCACGTGGCTGGAGGCTGTCTTTCCTATGTGTGGCTGGGCCCTTGGTGTGGGAGGGTTGTGCCGAGGTGCCACAGCCACTCCTGTAACCAAGAGAATGGCTGGGAGGTCGGCCCAGAGTCTGAAATCCTGAGCTGCTGGACCTGCAGGGACTAACCAGACTTCCTGCTGAGTCAGGCCAGTAAGCCCTTCTGAACCTAATGCATACACGAGGCCTAACCTCTGATCCTTAGCGGGAAAAAGAGACCCAGCTGCTTCTTTTTAAAAACTTTTATTAAGTTTTAAAACTTTTCTTAAAAACTTTTATGAAATATTGCTTACATTAACAAAAGTACAGAGACCGATGTAATAAACATTTCTGGACTCACCACTTGGCATGGTAAATTTGAACATCCCCCTCTTCGTTTCAAATCTCTCAATAATCTTTTTACAAATAAAACAGCACAGATAGCGTTGAAGTTCCTTAATGCCCCTCCCTGACCCCACTTACTTTCCTCTTCAGAGATAACTTCTAAACTGAAGTAAACATACACACTTCCCCTTGCATGAGTTTGCATTTTTATTCCTTTGGTAGGAACTCATTAATAACACGGAGGATTAAATAGACAGTAGCAAACTCCAGGATTCATTTTTCTGATTTACTCTAATTCAGCATTCTGGTTTTTGATACTTGACTCTCTTCCTTTCTAAAATATTTATTATTCTTATGTATTTATTTCCCTGCAGCAGGTCTTAGTTGCAGCACGTGGGATCTTTGATCTTCATTGAAGCATGGAGACTTTCATTGCAGTGCATGGGGTCTAGTTCCCTGGCCAGAGATCAAACCTGAGCCCCCCTGCACTGGGCATGCGGCGTCTTAACCACTGGACCACCTGGGGAAGTCTCCGACACCCTTCTTTTTAATATGTGTGTAGCGTTCCATCCTTGTGTGTTTGCTCCTGTTGATGGACATTTAGATTGCTTCCAATTTTGGAATATTACAGCCAGGGCTGTGGTGAACCCTTGCATTTATCTCCTTGTGTGAGATGGGTTCCTTGTTAATAGTTTCTCTGGTGTGCCTGATGATGTCTGAGCAGAAGGGAAATGCAGGACAATGAGGCGGGGCGGGGGGGGGGGGGTGTAGGTGGGGGGAAAGGTCAGCACCCCTACAAAGAGGCAGAGCTGGATCTTGATAGGAAGGGAGCACATCACCGGCTGGAAGCACATAGAGACGGCCTCTTCCTCAGGAGTCAATTTCCAGCCTATTTCCTTTGGCCACCTTGCCTGAAGGCCTCTGCTCCTGGCCACAGCTGCTCAACCCTGGGGCCACAGGCCAGCAAGATCTCCCCCAGATGCCGCAGTCCATGGAGATGTGCAATAACTCTTTCCCGTGGCTTCTGATAAATTTGCACAACGTTTTCCTCTGTGAGTTTCATAAGTCGGTTCAGAAGCCAAATAATTGAGGCAGTTTAATTTTAGCTCCTCATTTTGTCGTTACAAAAGTGAGCTGTTTATGAGAAATCTAAAAATTACCCTCTCCCCAGAAGAATTATCTTTCAGGCCTGTCTCATGCGGCAAGCACACTCATGGGATGAGACATGTGAGGTCGATCAAAGGGCTGGTCTCAAGTTTGAGATCCCTAAAATGAGTCCTGTGACTTCAGCGCAGGCTGAGTCTGGCTCCGCTCAGCTTTCTGTACTTCTGCCCGAGGTTACTGAAGAACTCCAACCTCCCCTCAGCTAGGCATTCTGCAGGCAGCAGTGTGTAAAAGTGCCACAGGTTTACAGGGCTGGGGATTGGAGGAGTCTTCTCAGGGACCTCCTATTCCTCTGAGACTTAAACATTTCTGTTAATATTCCCTGGGGCTTTTGATCTTAGCATTGTCTTGCACATGGGCCTTCCCAATGTAAGGACTTTTATAAGGTATTCTTTGATGTCTCCCCAGGGAGCAGGGCAGGAATTCTGGGAAACCTGGGTGTAGAGTAAAGCAGTGTTTGTAAACTCCAGCACTAACCATGTCTCACTCCTGTTTTGAAACATACTAATGTCTCTGGAGTGCTGCGATTCATGGGATCGCAAACAGTCGGACATGACTGAGCGACTGAACTGAACTGAACTGAATGTCTCTCTATGACTAAGTGTAAAAAGTTGGAGTTTTTTAGTTTGACGTGAACAGGTCCTGCTGACTTCTCTAGAACCACTCTTTTTACCTATGTCTGTCTTACACTATTTTCTTTTCAAAAGAACTACACTTCCCCACAGTGCGTATACACTTTCACGCTCCTGTCTTTGCACTGCAGCTCCCTCTGTGAAGGTGCCCTTCCCTCCCTCCTACGTCCTGCAAAGGCCTCTCATCTTTCAAGAGCCAGGTCAAAGGCCCCTTCTCTTCACAACCTTTTGCACCCATGCTCAGCCACTTCACTCACTTGCACATTATAATCTTTCTTGTGTTTCTGTGTGTGACTCTCCAACTAGATTTCCACTTCTGTGCAACAGGAGCTGTGTTGTGTGCATGCCGTCCTCAGACTTCATAGAGCTTCATAGTTCAGAGCCCTGGAATCCAACGGCTACTGGCTCATATGCCAACCCCAGCACATACAACTGTGTGACTCGAACTGGCTTTACTTTCAGATTTCTCATCCATGAGATAAAGACGACTGTCGTATCAATGACATAAAGAGATCATAGGGTTGCTCGACATGCATTTCAGAAAGAGTCTGAAGCATGATAAATGTTTGCCAGCCTTGCTGATGGCATTATCACTTACAGCATCCAGTCTGTTTCCTGGTACCTGGTAGGTCATCAATTAACGTTAGTTATATAAATGTTCATTGCATGGTATAGTCAGAATTCAGATGAGTATTTAAACTACCCAAGCTCTGATAATTCAGCTGGTAAAGAATCCGCCTGCAATGTGGGAGACCTGGGTTCGATCCCTGGGTTGAGAAGATTCCCCTGGAGAAGGAAAAGGCTACCCACTCCAGTATTCTGGCCTGGAGAATTCCATGGACTGTATAGTCCATAGGGTCACAAAGAGTTGGACATGACTGAGTGACTTTCGCTCACAAGCATTTTGTATACTATGACTAAGGCCTAAGTGCCGAGCTAACTGACAGTCATCCAGGCACTGATAGCGTTCTGTCAATCAGAAACCATGGGCTTTGCTCACTGCACAGTCCCTCCTGTGTGAACCCCTCGTGGGGTCCCCCTAGAACTTTGACAGTCATGACTCGTGGGGCTCTGAAATTGCTTGCTTCCTTTTCTTCATCTGACTTCAGATGTTCGTGACTTTTTCACTGGATCCTGGGGAATTTTAAACACGAATTATCACATCACTGAAATATCCTGATATGACAGCTGCTGCTTTGTGCACTATATTTCAGAGTTTTGGAGAAAGAGAATAAATGCACTTAGAGGTATTTTCAATATGCTGCGGGATTATGAAGGAAAAGGTGCTTCTCAAAAATCTAAATACACTTCAAAAAATAATAAGACTAATTCTTGTTAGAATTTGATCTGTGCCATTGGGATCTGGTACTTTACATTTTATGTGTTAAAATGCACATATGAAGAATTTTTTGCTTGTAGGATGTTGATGATACAGCTTCAAATTATGTTATTTCTGAGCAGTGATTGATTTGGGAGTTAAGCCATTATACACTTAGAATCCCTGCAATTCAGGTGATTACAAACAAATATAACCTCCGTATGGGTGGTTGGTGAGAAGATTGATCTGTACAACCACCTGGGAGAGCCACGTGGTAGTATCTAATAAAGTCAAAGGTGGATATACTCAGAAATTCCACCTCTAGTCATACTCTTGGAGAAGGAAATGGCAGCCCACTCCAGTACTCTTGCTTGGAGAATCCCATGGACAAGGAGCCTGTCAGGTTATGGTCCATGGGGTCCCACGAGTTGGACATGACTTAGCAATTCAGTTCAGTTCAGTTCTGTTCAGTGGCTCAGTCATTTCTGACTCTTTGTGACCCCATGAGTCGCAGCACGCCAGGACTCCCTATCCATCACATACTCCCAGACTTCACCCAAACCCTTGTCCATCGTATCAGTGATGCCATCCAGCCATCTCATCCTCTGTCGTCCCCTTCTCCTCCTGCTCCCAATCCCTCCCAGCATCAGGGTCTTTTCCAATGAGTCAGCTCTTCGCATGAGGTGGCCAAAGTATTGGAGTTTCAACTTCAGCATCAGTCCTTCCAATGAACACCCAGGACTGATCTCCTTTAGGATGGACTGGTTGGATCTCCTTGCAGTCCAAGGGACTCTCAAGAGTCTTCTCCAACATCATAGTTCAAAAGCATCAATTCTTCGTGCTCAGCTTTCTTCACAGACCAACTCTCACATCCATACATGACCACTGGAAAAACCATAGCCTTGACAAGAGGAACCTTTGTTGACAGAGTAATGTCTCTGCTTTTTAACATCCTATCTAGGTTGGTCATAACTTTCCTTCCATGGAGTAAGCGTCTTTTAATTTCATGGCTGCAGTCACCATCTGCAGTGGTTTTGGAGCCCAAAAAAATAAAAGTCTGACACTGTTTACACTGTCTCCCCATCTATTTCCCATGAGATGTCATAATCTTAGTTTTCTGAATGTTGAGCTTTAAGCCAACTTTTTCACTCTCCTCTTTCACTTTCATCAAGAGGCTTTTTAGTTCCTCTTCACTCTCTGCCATAAGGGTGGTGTCATCTGCATATCTGAGGTTATTGATATTTCTTTCCCAGCAATCTTGATTCCAGCTTGTGCTTCTTCCAGCCCAGCGTTTCTCATGATGTACTCTGCATATAAGTTAAATAAGCAGGGTGACAATGTACAGCCTTGACATACTCCTTTTCCTATTTGGAACCAGTCTGTTTTTCCATGTCCAGTTCTGACTGTTGCTTCCTGACCTGCATATAGGTTTCTCAAGAGGAAAATCAGGTGGTCTGGTATTCCATCTCTTTCAGAATTTTCCACAGTTTATTGTGATCCACACAGTCAAAGGCTTTGGCATAGCCAATAAAACAGAAATAGATGTTTTTCTGGAACTCTCTTGCTTTTCTGATGACCCAGCGGATGTTGGCAATTTGATCTTTGGTTCCTCTGCCTTTTCTAAAACCAGCTTGAACATCTGGAAGTTCTTGGTTCATGTATTGGTGAACCCTGGCGTGGAGAATTTTCAGCATTACTTTGTTAGCATGTGAGATGTGTGAGATGTGCAATTGTGTGGTAGTTTGAGCATTCTTTGGGATTGCCTTTCTTAGGGATTGGAATGAAAGCTGACCTTTTCCAGTCCTATGACCACTGCTGAGTTTTCCAAATTGCTGGCATATTGAGTGCAGCACTTTCACAGCATCATCTTTCACAATTTAAAATAGCTCAACTGGAATTCCATCACATCCACTAGCTTTGTTTGTAGTGATGCTTTCTAAGGCCCACTTGACTTCACATTCCAGGATGTCTGGCTCTAGGTGAGTGATCACACCATCGTGATTATCTGGGTCGTGAAATCTTTTTTGTACAGTTCTTCTGTGTATTCTTGCCACCTCTTCTTAATATCTTCTGCTTCTGTTAGGTCCATACCATTTCTGTCCTTTATTGAACCCATCTTTGCATAAAATGTTCCCTTGGTATCTCTAATTTTCTTGAAGAGATCTCTAGTCTTTCCCATCCTATTGTTTTCCTCTATTTCTTTGCACTGATCATTGAGGAAGGCTTTCTTATCTCTCCTTGCTGTTACTTTGGAACTCTGCATTCAAATGGGAATATCTTTCCTTTTCTCCTTTGCTTTTCACTTCTCTTCTTTTCACAGCTATTTGTAAGGCCTCCTCAGACAGCCATTTTGCTTTTTTGCATTTCTTTTCCATGGGGATGGTCTTAATCCCTGTCTCCTGTACAATGTCATGAACCTCCATCCATAGTTCATCAGGCACTCTGTCTATCAGATCTAGTCCCTTAAATCTATTTCTCACTTCTACTGTATAATCATAAGGGATTTGATTTAGGTCATACCTGAATGGTCTAGTGGTTTTCCCTACTTTCTTCAATTTAAGTCTGAATTTGGCAATAAGGAGTTCATGATCTGAGCCATAGTCAGCTCCCGGTCTTGTTTTTGCTGACTGTATAGAGTTTCTCCATCTTTGGCTGCAAAGAATATAATCAGTCTGATTTCGGTTTTGACCATCTGGTGATGTCCATGTGTAGTCTTCTGTTGTGTTGTTGGAAGAGGGTGTTGGCTATGACCAGAGCGTTCTCTTGGCAAAACTCTAAATTAGCCTTTTCCCTGCTTCATTCCATACTCTAAGGTCAAATTTTACAGTTACGGCTGTGCGGATGCACGAGGGCCAAGAAGAGCTACTTCACGTTCCAGGTCAGGAGGGGCGGCCGTGAGGAGATACCCCTTGTCCAAGGTAAGGAGCAGTGGCCCTACTTTGCTGGAGCAGCCGTGAAGTGATACCCCACGTCCAAGGTAAGAGAAACCCAAGTAATATGGTAGGTGTAGCGAGAGGGCATCAGAGGGCAGGCGCATTGAAACCATAATCACAGAAAGCTAGCCATCTGATCACACAGACCACAGCCTTGTCTAACTCAGTGAAACTAAGCCATGCTGTGTGGGGCCACCCAAGACAGATGGGTCATGGTGGAGAGGTCTGACAGAATGTGGTCCACTGGAGAAGGGAATGGCAAACCACTTCAGTATTCTTGCTTTGAGAACCCCATGAACAGTATGAAGAGGCAAAATAATAGGATACTGAAAGAGGAACACGCTAGGTCGGTAGGTGCCCAATATGCTACTGGAGATCAGAAAAGAAATAACTCCAGAAAGAATGAAGGGATGGAGCCAAAACAAAAAAAGCACCCAGTTGTGGATGTGACTGGTTATAGAAGAAAGGTCCAATGCTGTAAAGAGCAATATTGCATAGGAACATGGACTGTTAGGTCCATGAATCAAGGCAAATTGGAAGTGGTCAAACAAGAGATGGCAAGAGTGAACATTGACATTCTAGGAATCAGTGAACTAAAATGGACTGGAATGGGTGAAGTTAACTCAGATGACCATTATATCTACTACTGTGGGCAAGAATCCCTTAGAAGAAATGGAGTAGCCATCATAGTCAACAAGAGAGTCTGAAATGCAGTACTTGGATGTAATCTCAAAAACAACAGAATGATCTCTGTTCATTTCCAAGGCAAACCATTCAATATCATGGTAATCCAAGCCTATGCCCCAACCAGTAACACTGAAGAAGCTGAAGTTGAACGGTTCTATGAAGACCTACAAGACCTTTTAGAACTAACACCCAGAAAAGATGTCCTTTTCATTATAGGGGACTAGAATGCAAAGTAGGAATTCAAGAAACACCTGGAGTAACAGGCATATTTGTCCTTAGTGATTAAAGAGAGAGTCATATTCTAAAGAGTAGAGGTTTCCAGAGTTTTTAATCATGATCCTCAGCAATTTTTTTAATTTAAGTTTTTTAAAGCATACATTCTTAGTATGTATTTTTATTTATAAATCATGTATACATATTACTTTTTCTCATATGAATATTACTAAATGCATATAAAGTAGAAATTTTTAAAGGATATCTTTAAGAAATGCAAATAAAATTTCTACCATTTTCTTCCTCTCTCCATGAGGATTGTCCTTTCACTCTCATTGGAATGTATATGCCCTGCTTTGGATACTGCTGCATCAGATCAATTCTATGTACACAAGAATTCAGGGAGCATCAAATGTGGAATAGCGAAATATTAGAAACAACCTAATGTCCTTCAGTAGTAGAATGGATTAATGTACCATTTATACAATAGGATAATTTTTATAAGTGAAAAAATAAGTACAGTTATAATGATTAACATTAAGTAAAATGGAAAATTTCAGAATATCTATAGAAATGTATAATACTTAATTCTATAACATGCAAAGCGCTATTCATTCTATACTGTGAGCATTTTTTTGCATAGGGTTCAGAGAATTTCTTGAACCTATAGCTTTCATTACTTTTGAAAATTCTTGGCTATTATCTTTTTAATATTGGGTTTGCACCATGCTCTCTCTTTTCCTTCTAGTCTTCCAGTGTGTTTATGCATTTATCTCTTTCACCATATCTCATATAACTTTTCTATTTTCCTATGCTTTTTCTCTCCATGCTTCAATCCAGATATTTTCTTTTTTTTTTAATTAATTTATTTATTTACTTTACTTTACAATATTGTATTGGTTTTGCCATACATTGACTTGAATCCGCCATGGGTATACATGTTTTCACCATCCTGAACCCCCTCTCATCTCCCTCCCCATCCCAGCCCTCTGGGTCATCCCAGTGCACCTGCCCCAAGCATCCTGTATCATGCATCAAACCTGGACTGGCAATTCATTTAACATATGATAATTTACATGTTTCAATGCCGTTCTCCGATATCACCCAACCCTCGCCCTTTCCCACAGACTCCAAAAGACTGTTCAATACATCTGTGTCTCTTTTGCTATCTCACATACAAGGTTATCGTTACTATCTTTCTAAATTCCATATATATGCTTTAGGATACTGTATTGGTGTTTTTCTTTCTGGCTTACTTCACTCTGTATAATAGGCTCCAGTTTCATCTACCTCATTAGAACTGATTCAAATGTATTCTTTTTAATGGCTGAGTAATAATGGAGAAGACTCTTGAGAGTCCCTTGGACTGCAAGGAGATCCAACCAGTCCATCCTAAAGGAGATCAGTCCTGGGTGTTCATTGGAAGGACTGATGCTGAAGCTGAAACTCCAATACTTTGGCCACCTGATGCGAAGAGCTGACTCATTGGAAAAGACCCTGATGCTGGGAGGGATTGGGAGCAGGAGGAGAAGGGGATGACAGAGGATGAGATGGCTGGATGGCATCACTGACTCGATGGGCATGAGTTTGAGTAAACTCTGGGAGTTGGTGATGGACAGGGAGGCCTGGCATGCTGCGATTCATGGGGTCACAAAGAGTCAGACACGACTGAGTGACTGAACTGAACTGAACTGAATATTCCATTGTGTATATGTACCACAGCTTTCTTATCCATTCATCTGCTGATGGACATCTAGGTTGCTTCCATGTCCTGGCTATTATAAACAGTGCCACGATGAACATTGGGGTACATGCGTCTCTTTCAATTCTGGTTTCCTCAGTGTGTATGCCCAGCAGTGGGATTGCTGGGTCACATGGCTGTTCTGTTTCCAGTTTTTTAAAGAATCTCCACACTGTTCTCCATAGTGGCTGTACATTCCCACCAACAGTGTAAGAGGGCTCCCTTTTCTCCACACCCTCTCCAGCATTTACTGCTTGTAGACTTTTGGATGGCAACAATTCTGACTGGCATGAAGTGGTACCTCATGGTGATTTTGATTTGCATTTCTCTGATAATGAGTGATGTAGAGTGTCTTTTCATGTGTTTCTTAGGCATCTGTGTGTCTTCATTGGAGGAATTTCTGTTGAGTTCTTTGGCCCAATTTTGATTGGGTCTTTTATTCCCATGAACAATAAGAGAAGGCAAAATGATAGGATACTGAAAGAGGAACTCCCCAGGTCGGTAGATGCCCAATATGCTACTGGAGATCAGAGAAGAAATAACTCCAGAAAGAATGAAGGGATGGAGCCAAAGCAAAAACAACACATAGTTGTGGATGTGACGGTGATAGAATAAAGGTCCAATGCTATAAAGAGCAATATATCATAGGAACCTGGAATGTTAGGTCCATGAATCAAGGCAAATTGGAAGTGGTCAAACAGGAGATGGCAAGAGTGAACTGTCGACATTCTAGGAATCAGCGAACTAAAATGGACTGGAATGGGTGAATTTAACTCAGATGACCATTATATCTATTACTGTGAGCAAGAGTCCCTTAGAAGAAATGGAATAGCCATCATGGTCAACAAGAGAGTCTGAAATGCAGTACTTGGATGCAATCTCAAAAACGACAGAATGATCTCTGTTCGTTTCAAAGGCAAACCATTCAATATCACAGTAATCCAAGCCTATGCCCCAACCAGTAATGCTGAAGAAGCTGAAGTTGAATGGTTCTATGAAGACCTACAGGACCTTTTAGAACTAACACCCAAAAAAGATGTCCTTTTCATTACAGGGGACTTGAATGCAAAAGTAGAAATCAAGAAACACCTGGGGTAACAGGGAAATTTGGTCTTGGAGTACGGAATGAAGCAGGGCAAACGCTAACAGAGTTTTGCCAAGAGAACGCACTGGTCATAGCAAACACCCTCTTCCAACAACACAAGAGAAGACTCTACACATGAACATCACCAGATGGTCAATACCGAAATCAGATTGATTACATTCTTTGCAGCCAAAGATGGAGAAGCTCTATACAGTCAGCAAAAACAAGACCAGGAGTTGACTGTGGCTCAGATCATGAACTCCTTATTGCCAAATTCAGACTTAAATTAAAGAAAGTAGGGGAAACCACTAGACCATTCAGGTATGACCTAAATCAAATCCCTTATGACTATACAGTGGAAGTGAGAAATAGATTTAAGGGACTAGATCTGATAGACAGAGAGCCTGATGAACTATGGATGGAGGTTCATGACATTGTACAGGAGACAGGGATCAAGATCATCCCCAAGGAAAAGAAATGCAAAAAGCAAAATGGCTGTCTGAGGAGGCCTTACAAATAGCTGTGAAAAGAAGAGAAGCAAAAAGCAAAGGAGAAAAGGAAAGATATTCCCATTTGAATGCAGAGTTCCAAAGAATAGCCAGGAGAGATAAGAAAGCCTTCCTCAGTGATCAGTGCAAAGAAATAGAGGAAAACAACAGAATGGGAAAGACTAGAGATCTCTTCAAGAAAACTAGAGATATCAAGGGAACATTTCAGGCAAAGATGGGTTCAATAAAGGACAGAAATGGTATGGACCTAACAGAAGCAGAAGATATTAAGAAGAGGTGGCAAGAATACACAGAAGAACTGTACAAAAAAGATCTTCACGACCCAGATAATCACAATGGTGTGATCACTCACCTAAAGCCAGGCATCATGGAATGTGAAGTCAAGTGGGCCTTAGAAAGCATCACTACAAACAAAGCTAGTGGATGTGATGGAATTCCAGTTGAGCTATTTCCAATCCTGAAAGATAATGCTGTGAAAGTGCTGCACTCAATATGCCAGCAAATTTGGAAAACCCAGCAGTGGCCACAAGACTGGAAAAGGTCAGTTTTCATTCCAATCCCTAAGAAAGTCTATCCCAAAGAATGTTCAAACTACTGCACAATTGCACTCATCTCACACACTAACAAAGTAATGCTGAAAATTGTCCACGCCAGGGTTCACCAATACGTGAACCAAGAACTTCCAGACGTTCAAGCTGTTTTTAGAAAAGGTAGAGGAACCAGAGATCAAATTGCCAATATCTTCTGGCCCATCAAAATGCAAGAGAGTTCCAGAAAAACATCTATTTCTGCTTTATTGACTATGCCAAAGCCTTTGACTGTGTGGATCATAATAAACTGTGGAAAATTCTGAAAGAGATGGGAATACCAGACCACCTGACCTGTCTCTTGAGAAACCTGTATGCAGGTCAGGAAGCAATGGTTAGAACTGGACATGGAACAACAGACTGGTTCCAAATAGGAAAAGGAGTATGTCAAGGCTGTATATTGTCACCCTGCTTATTTAACTTATATGCAGAGTACATCATGAGAAATGCTGGGCTGGAAGAAGCACAAGCTGGAATCAAGATTGCTGGGCAGAAATATCAATAACCTCAGATATGCAGATGACACCACCCTTATGGCAGAGAGTGAAGAGGAACTAAAAAGCCTCTTGATGAAAGTGAAAGAGGAGAGTGAAAAAGTTGGCTTAAAGCTCAACATTCAGAAAACTAAGATCATGGCATCTGGTCCCATCACCTCATGGGAAATAGATGGGGAGACAGTGGAAACTGTGCCAGACTTCATTTTGGGGGACTCCAAAACCACTGCGGATGGTGACTGCAGCCAAGAAATTCAAAGACACTTACTACTTGGAAGGAAAGTTATGACCAACCTAAATAGCATATTAAAAAGCAGAGACATTACTTTGCCAACAAAGGTCCATCTGGTCAAGGTTATGGTTTTTCCAGTGGTCACGTATGGATGTGAGAGTTGGACTGTGAAGAAAGCTGAGCACCGAAAAATTGATGCTTTTGAACTGTGGTGTTGGAGAAGACTCTTGAGAGTCCCTTGGACTGCAAGGAAATCCAACCAGTCCATCCTAAAGGAGATCAGTCCTGGGTGTTCATTGGAAGGACTGATGCTGAAGCTGAAACTCCAGTACTTTGGCCACCTTATATAAAGAGTTGACTCATTGGAAAAGACCCTGATGCTAGGAGGGACTGGGGGCAGGAGGAGAATTGGGCAACAGAGGATGAGATGGCTGGAAGGCATCCCCGACTCGATGGGCATGAGTTTGAGTAAGCTCCAGGAGGTGGTGACCGACAGGGCGGCCTGGTGCGCTGCGATTATGGGGTCACAATGTGTCAGATATGACTGAGTGACTGAACGGAGCTTTATTTTTCTTGATTTGAGCTGCAGTAGTTGCTTGTATATTTTTGAGATTAATTGTTTGTCCATTACTTCGTTTGCTATTATTTTCTCCCATTCTGAAGGCTGTCTTTTCACCCTGCTTATAGTTTTCTTTGTTTTGCAGACCCCTTTAATTTTAATTAGGTCCCATTAGTTTATTTTTGCTATGATGTCCAATATTCTGGGAGGTGGGTCATAGAGGATCCTGCTGTGGTTTATGTCGGAGAGTGTTTTGCCTATGTTTTCCTCTAGGAGTTTAATAATTTCTGGTCTCACATTTATATCTTTAATCCATTTTGAGTTTATTTTTGTGTATGGTGTTAGAAAGTGTTCTAGTATCATTCTTTCACAAGTGGTTGACCAGTTTTCCCAGCACTACTTGTTAAAGAGATCGTCTTTTCTCTATTGTATATCCTTACATCCTTTGTCAAAGATAAGGTGTCCTTAGGTGCGTAGATTTATCTCTGGGCTTTCTATTTTGTTCCATTGATCTATATTTCTGTCTTTGTGCCAGTACCATACTGTCTTGATGACTGTGGCTTTGTAGTAGAGCCTGAAGTCAGACAGCTTGATTCCTCCAGTTCCATTCTTCTTTCTCAAGATTACTTTGGCAATTCGAGGCTTTTTGTATTTCCATACAAATTGTGAAATTATTTGTTCTAGTTCTCTGAAAAATACCGTTGGTAGCTTGATAGGGATTGCATTGAATCTATAGATTGCTTTGGGTAGTATACTCATTTTCACTATATTGATTCTTCTGATCCATGAACATGGTATATTTCTCCATCTATTTGTGTCCTCTTTGATTTCTTTCACCAGTGTTTTATAGTTTTCTATATATAGGTCTTTTGTTTCTTTAGGTAGATATATTCCTAAGTATTTTATTCTTTTCATTGCAATGGTGAATGAAATTGTTTCCTTAATTTCTCTTTCTGTTTTCTCATTGTTAGTGTATAGGAATGCAAGGGATTTCTGTGTATTAACTTTATATCCTGCAACTTTACTATATTCATTGATTAGCTCCAGTAATTTTCTGGATTTAGGGTTTTCTATGTAGAGGATCATGTCATCTGCAAACAGTGAGAGTTTTACTTCTTCTTTCCAAATTTGGATTCCTTTTATTTCTTTTTCAGCTCTGATTGCTGTGGTTAAAACTTCCAAAACTATGTTGAATAGTAGTGGTGAGAGTGGGCACCCTTGTCTTGTTCCTGAATTTAGGGGAAATGCTTTCAATTTTTCACCATTGAGGATAATGTTTGCTGAGGGTTTGTCATATATAGCTTTTGTTATGTTGAGGTATGGTCCTCCTATGCCTGCTTTCTGGAGGGTTTTCATCATAAATGGATATTGAATTTTGTCAAAGGCTTTCTCTGCATCTATTGAGATAATCATACGGTTTTTATTTTGCAATTTGTTAATGTGGTGTATTACATCGATTTACTTGTGGATATTGAGGAATCCTTGCATCCGTGGTATAAAGCCCACTTGGTCATGATGTATAATCTTTTTAATATGTTGTTGGATTCTGTTTGCTAGAATTTTGTTAAGGATTTTGGCATCTATGTTCATCAGCGATATTAGCGTGTAGTTTTCTTTTTCTTTTCTTTTCTTTTTCTTTCTTTCTTTCTTTTTTTTTTTTTTTTTTGTGGCATCTTTGTCTGGTTTTGGTATTAGGGTGATGGTGGCCTCATAGAATGAGTTTGGGAGTTTACCTTCCTCTGCAATTTTCTGGAAGAGTTTGAGTAGGATAGGTGTTAGTTCTCTAAATTTTTGGTAGAATTCAGCTGTGAAGCTGTCTGGTCCTGGGCTTTTGTTTGTTGGAAGATTTCTGATTACAGTTTCAATTTCCATGCTTGTGATGGGTCTGTTAAGATCTTCTATTTCTTCCTGGTTCAATTTTGGAAAGTTGTACTTTTCTAAGAATTTGTCCATTTCTTCCAGGTTGTCCATTTTATTGGCATATAGTTGCTGATAATAGTCTCTTATGATCCTTTGTATTTCTGTGTTGTCTGTTGTGATCTCTCCATTTTCATTTCTAATTTTGTTGATTTGACTTTTCTCCCTTTGTTTCTTGATGAGTCTGGCTAATGGTTTGTCAATTTTATTTATCTTTTCAAAAAACCAGCTTTTGGTTTTGTTGATTTTTGCTATGGTCTCTTTTGTTTCTTTTGCATTTATTTCTGCCCTAATTTTTAAGATTTCTTTCCTTCTACTAACCCTGGGGTTCATAATTTCTTCCT
Source organism: Odocoileus virginianus (assembly GCF_023699985.2). Classification (NCBI taxonomy): domain Eukaryota; kingdom Metazoa; phylum Chordata; class Mammalia; order Artiodactyla; family Cervidae; genus Odocoileus; species Odocoileus virginianus. The sequence goes on from NW_027224265.1 coordinate 5,301,723, forward strand.
TTTCAAATTGCTTTAGGTGTAGAGTTCAGTTATTTATTTGACTTTTTTTCTTGTTTCTTGAGGTAAGCCTGTATTGCTATGAACCTTCCCCTTAGCACTGCTTTTACAGTGTCCCATAGGTTTTGGGTTGTTGTGTTTTCATTTTCATTTGTTTCTATACATATTTTGATTTCTTTTTTGATTTCTTCTGTAATTTGTTGGTTATTCAGTAGCGTGTTTTTCAGCCTCCATATGTTGGAATTTTTAATAGTTTTTCTCCTGTAATTGACATCTAATCTTACTGCATTGTGGTCAGAAAAGATGCTTGGAATGATTTCAATTTTTTTGAATTTACCAAGGCTAGATTTATGGCCCAGGATGTGATCTATCCTGGAGAAGGTTCCATGTGTGCTTGAGAAAAAGGTGAAATTCATTGTTTTGGGGTGAAATGTCCTATAGATATCAATTAGGTCTAACTGGTCTATTGTATCATTTAAAGTTTGTGTTTCCTTGTTAATTTTCTGTTTAGTTGATCTACCCATAGGTGTGAGTGGGGTATTAAAGTCTCCCACTATTATTATGTTATTGTTAATTTCCCCTTTCATACTTGTTAGCATTTGTCTTACATATTGTGGTACTCCTATGTTGGGTGCATATATATTTATGATTGTTATATCTTCTTCTTGGATTCATCCTTTGATCTTTATGTAGTGTCCATCTTTGTCTCTTTTTCACAGGCTTTATTTTAAAGCCTATTTTATCTGATATGAGTATTGCTACTCCTGCTTTCTTTTGGTCTCTATTGACATGGAATATCTTTTTCCAGCCTTTCACTTTCAGTCTGTATGTGTCCCTTGTTTCAAGGTTAGTCTCTTGTAGACAACATATATAGGGGTCTTGTTTTTGTATCCATTCAGCCAGTCTTTGTCTTTTGGTTGGGGCATTCAACCCATTTACATTTAAGATCAATTATTGATAAGTATGATCCCATTGCCATTTACTTTATTGTTTTGGGTTCATGTTTATACACCCTTTCTGTGTTTCCTGACTAGAGGAGATCTTTTTTAGCATTTGTTGTAAAGCTGGTTTGGTGGTGCTGAATTCTTTTAGCTTTTGCTTGTCTGTAAAGCTTTTGATTTATCCTTCATATCTTAATGAGATCCTTGCTGGGTACAGTAATCTGGGCTATAAGTTATTTTCTTTCATCACTTTAAGTATGTCCTGCCATTCCCCTGTGGCCTGAAGATCAGCTGTTATCCTTATGGGAATCCCCTTGTGTGTTATTTGTTGTTTCTCCCTTGCTGCTTTTAATATCTGTTCTTTGTGTTTGACCTTTGTTAATTTGATTAACATGTGTCTTGGGATGTTTCACCTTGGGTTTATCCTGTTTGGAACTCTCTGGGTTTCTTGGCCTTGGGTGATTATTTCCTTCACTATTTTAGGGAAGTTTTCAACTATTATCTCCTCAAGTATTTTCTCATGGTCTTTCTTTTTGTCTTCTTCTTCTGGGACTCCTATGATTCGAATGTTGAGGCGTTTCACATTGTCCCAGAAGTCTATGAGGTTGTCCTTGTTTCTTTTAATTCTTTTTTCTTTTTTCCTCTCTGTTTCATTTATTTCTACCATTCTATCTTCTACCTCACTTATCCTATCTTCTGCCTCTGTTATTCTACTGTTGGTTCCCTCCAGAGTGTTTTTTGTCTCATTTATTGCATTATTCATTATATAGTGGGTCTTTTTTATTTCTTCTAGGTCCTTTTTAAACCTTTCTTGCATCTTCTTAATCCTTGTCTCCAGGCTATTTATCTGTAACTCCAATTTGTTTTCAAGATTTTGGATCATTTTCACTATCATTATTTGGAATTCTTTATCAGGTAGATTCCCTATCTCTTCCTCTTTTGTTTGGTTTGGTGGGCATTTATCCTGTTCCTTTACCTGCTGGGTATTTCCCTGTCTTTTCATCTTGTTTATATTGCTGTGTTTGGGGTGACCTTTCTGGATTCTGGCAGTTGGTGATTCCTCTTTATTGTGGAGGTTCCTCACTGTGGGAGGGGTTGGACATGTGGCTTGTCAAGGTTTCCTGGTTAGGGAAGCTTGTGTTGGTGTTCTGGTGGGTGGAGCTGGATTTTTTCTCTCTGGAGTGCAATGAAGTGTCCAGTAATGAGTTTTGAGATGTCAGTGGGCTTTGTGTGACTTTGGGCAGCCTGTATATTGAGGCTCAGGTTATGTTCCTGTGTTGTTGGAGAATTTGCATGGTGTGTCTTGCTCTGGAGCTTGTTGCCCCTTGGGTGGTGCTAGGTTTCAGTGTAGGTATGGAGGCATTTGATGAGCTCCTATTGATTAATGTTCCCTGGATTCAGGAGTTCTCTGGTGTTCTCAGGATTTGGACTTAAGCCTCCTGCCTCTGGTTTTCAGTCTTATTCTTACAGTAGCCTCAAGACTTCTCCATCTATACAGCACTGATGATAAAACATCTAGGTTAAAGATGAAAAGTTTCTCCACAGTGAGGGACACCTGGAGAGGTACACAGAGTTACATGGAGAAGAGAAGAGGGAGGAAGGAGATAGAAGTGACCAGGAGGAGAAGAGGGGGAATCAAATGGGGAGAGAGCAATCTAGCCAGTAATCACTTCCCTATGTGCTCTCCACAGTCTGGATTCCTCAGAGATGTTCACGGAGTTAACACAGAGAAGAGAAGAGGGAGGAAGGAGACAGAGGTGGCTAGGAGGATAAAAGGGGTAATCAAAAGGAGAGAGACAGGTCCAGCCAGTAATCAGTTCCCTAAGTATATGCAAAATTCTCCAAGCCAGGCTTCAGCAATACGTGAACCAAGAACTTCCAGATGTTCAAACTGGTTTTAGAAAAGGCTGAGGAACCAGAGATCAAATTGCCAATATCCGCTGGATCATCAAAAAAGCAAGAGAGTTCAAGAAAAACACCTATTTCTGCTTTATTGACTATGCGAAAGATACTTTGACTGTGTGGATCACAACAAACTGTGGAAAATTCTGAAAGAGATGGGGATACCAGACCACCTGACCTGCCTCTTGAGAAACCTGTATGCAGGTCAGGAAGCAATGGTTAGAACTGGACATGGAACAACAGACTGGTTCCAAATAGGAAAAGGAGTATGTCAAGGCTGTATATTGTCACCCTGCTTATTTAACTTATATACAGAGTACATCATGAGAAACGCTGGGCTGGAAGAAGCACAAGCTGGAATCAAGATTGCTGGGAGAAATATCAATAACCTCAGATATGCAGATGACACCACCCTTATGGCAGAGAGTGAAGAGGAACTAAAAAGCCTCTTGATAAAAGTGAAAGAGGAGAGTGAAAAAGTTGGCTTAAAGCTCAACATTCAGAAAACTAAGATCATGGCATCTGGTCCCATCACCTCATGGGAAATCGATGGGGAGACAGTGGAAACTGTGCCAGACTTTATTTTTTTGGGCTCCAAAACCACTGCAGATGGTGACTGCAGCCATGAAATTCAAAGACACTTACTACTTGGAAGGAAAGTTATGACCAACCTAGATAACATATTAAAAAGCAGAGACATTACTTTGCCAATAAAGGTCTGTCTGGTCAAAGCTATGGTTTTTTCAGTGGTCATGTATGGATGTGAGAATTGGACTGTGAAGAAAGCTGAGCACTGAAAAAATTGATGCTTTTGAACTATGATGTTGGTGAAGACTTTTGAGAGTCCCTTGGATTGCAAGGAGATCCAACCAGTTCATCCTAAAGGAGATCAGTCCTGGGTATTCATTGGAAGGACTAATGCTGAAGCTGAAACTCCAGTACTTTGGCCACCTCATGCGAAGAATTGACTCATTGGAAAAGACCCTGATGCTGGGAGGGATTGGGGCCAGGAGGAGAAGGGGATGACAGAGGATGAGATGGCTGGATGGCAACATTGACTCAATGGGCATGGATTTGGGTAGACTCTGGGAGTTGGTGATGGACAGGGAGGCCTGGCATGCTGCAATACACGGGGTCGCAAAGAGTCGGACACGACTGAGCTACTGAACTGAACTGAACAGAAGTGTTCTCTGCAGCCTGGAACACACAAAGAGATTTCACTGAGTTGGGTAGGGAAGAAAAGGGGATGGGTGAGATAGAGGCGACCTGGTGGAGAAAAAGGAGAGTCAAAATGGGGAGAGAGCAATCAGGCCAGTGATCTCGCTCCCAAGTAAAAATGGGTACTGAAGATTGGGTTCTTAAAGGTACAAAGTTGATAACAAATACCAAAGCAAAGATTAAAAATCTAGAGTAGAGGTTACATTCTCAAAAATATAATATTTTTTTAAAAGCAACAAAAAATCACAAACAAAAAAAAAAAAGCAAAGTCAAAAAATTATAAATATATATATATATATATGAAGTTTGCTTTAAAAATAGGGTCTTTCTTTTTTTTTTGCAAGGTAATAGTAGGTTATAAAAATGAAAATTAAAGGAGTAATGGGGACTTAAAAATAAAAATAAAAAATAAAAAAAAATAAAATAAAATAATTTTTAAATTTTTTTAAATTAAAAAAATGATAATAGTAAAAATATATCTAAGACTTTCTCTGGAGCTGTTGCAGACAGTGTGGGGTCAGTTCATTTTCAGATAGTTCCTTGGTCTGGCTTGTACTTCTCAAGGTCTATAGGCCCCTTCCTATGTAGTCGGTGCTAACTACAGGGTTTTAATCTATTGCACCTGTCACTTCCAAAGCAGTATCCCTCTGTTTATTGTAGCTTCTTCTGTTTGCTGGTCTCTTCAGTGTCTAATTTCTGCCCTGATACAAGGGAGGCGGTGGTGGTCATTTTTAAAGGCTCACTTATTCAGTCCTGCTGTGGGGAGGGAGGAACACTGCGAACAAATATCACTAGTGTGTGCTCACAGTGATTCAGCCACACTGGGTTTGCCCCCGCTCACGGCGTGTGTGCTTTCCCAGTCTACACTGCTCAGGCTCTAGGTTGCTCTGCCGGGAACTGTCTGATGTGGGCCCTGGTTTGCATGCACTTCCCAGGTCTAAGCTGCTCAGGTTCAGGTTCTCGGGTACTCCACAAAGGCGCAGACTTGGTTGGGCCTGTATTTTGCGCCCATCCCAGGTCCGAGCAGCTCAGGCTACGTGCTTGGCGCGCGTAGTCGCCCCCAGTTGAAGGCTGCGACTTATCGCCTCCCCCGTCCCAGCCGCTCGGTTTTCTGGGTGTACAACGGGCGCGCCTTCTCAGGTGTGCTGTGTGTCTCTTCTGGGGAGCTGATCTCTGGCTGCGACCCTCCCGGCGGATGTCGACCGTCCAGAATCCCAAGAAGTCTTGGTTAGCAACGGAGCCTGCCTGCAGTTTTGTAGACGATGCCTCTCTGGGGCCAAATGCCCCCTTCCGGCTCTGGCTGCCCTGGCCTGCCTGTCTCCGGTGGGGGATGGGCCGGTCCGCAGCCGGCTAGCTCTGCTCAGTCCTTTGTTCTGTGAGTGGGCCTGGCGGTGTCTTAGGTTAGGGCTTTTTGCGGGACCACTATCCCACAGTCTGGGTTGCTGTTTCAAGTTAGTTCCTTCAGATGGCCCTTGGGGCATTCAGGCCTGGTCCTTACCCTAAGCAATGCAGCCCTTGCCTCCCTGTCCAGCCCCTGCTTGCTAGTGGGGGATGCAAGCGTCTGGGCTGCTGCTCCGCTGGGAGTTGCTGTTAGGCAGATAATTTGTGAGTTTTAATTATTTACTTATTTTTTCTCCCAGTTATTTTGCTGTCTGAGATTCCAAGGCTCACCACAGACCCACCAGAGAGAGTGTTTCCTGGTGTTTGGTGAAGAAGGAATTCACAGGGCCTGGACTCCATCTCAGGCCTGTCCGTGCTGATCGTGCTCGGCCGCCTCTCCAGTGGACTCTGAACTCTCTGCTTAGTGCCTGTGGGAACGACAATGGAAGGATAAGACCCCCTCCAGACAGGGGAACCTTGAAGATCATATCCAGGTTACTCATCGCCTAAGAAAAAACATACACTAATCACCCCTGCCTCCAGACAGTATCTATTGGAATGTAACCACAGGCTTATCAGTTATTAACTGGTTGGAATGTAACCGTGGGCTTATTGATTATTAACTGTTTGAACACATAACACGTGAATGATGGGGTTATTGTGATTGTATTTACCCTTCCTTTGTAAGTCTCAAGGAATTTGGGGTGGTGGGTTTGGACACGTACACATGGGGTATAAAAGATTTTCACAAATGCTGGTCGGGGTCCTTGGCTAAGAGGAGACTCTGCCTTGGGCCCACCGGTGTAATAAACTGCACTCCACTATCTGCATTGTCCTTCTGAGTGAGTTTGTTTCCCAGAAAGCGTGGCTATAACATGGAAACTTCTCTCTCTTTCTCTGCCTACCTACCTCTGTTGTCTCTCTTATCTTTTATATTTTGTCCTACCTCCTTTCGAAGACAATGGGCTGCCTTTCTGGGTGCCTGATGTCCTCTGCCAGCATTCAGAAGTTGTTCTGTGGAATTTGCTTGGTGTTCAAATGTTCTTTTCATGAATTTGTGGGGGAGAAAGTGGTCTCCCCGTCCTATTCCTCCGCCATCTTAGGACTGCCACTGTCCCCTCACCCCCGCCCCAGATATTTTCTAATGACTTGTCTTCTTAATCACGAATCTTTCCTCAGCTGTATCTAATCTGCTGGTAATAAATCTACTAACTTATTAATTTTAGCATAATGCTTTGCACTTCAGGAATTTCCATTTTGTATAGATTTTGGGAATCTGGTGAAAATCAGAAGCTTGTCTTCTCTTTCCTTGACAATATTAATTACTGTTATTTTAATATTTATATCTGTTAATATGTGAATCTGCTGTGGGTTTCTTACTATTATTTATTTGTTTTCTGGATTTGGGGTCACTTGTTTTTGATAGCTTATGGTGAACAGTGTTGGATTCGTGACCTCAAAAGAAGAGGATTTAGCTTTAGGATCAGGGATCAGGCTGGATCACTCAAGAGCTTTTGTGTAGCAGTTTTATAAAGTATAAAAAGGGGCAAAGTTTCTGACATAGACATCAGAAGGGGTAGGGAGAATGCCCCCCTTGCTAGTGTTAGAAAGGGAGTTATAACTCCCTTTTTAATTGGTTATTACAATAAATTAAAAGAAAGTGTAAAGGTTGTAAAGATCTTACTAGACCCACCCCCACAATTTACATCTTAAAACAACAGGATTAGTCAGAAGGTTTTTAGGAAGGAGAAACTGTCTTCAAGCAGGATACATTGTTGTTATATAATCCTTAGTACAGAGTTTAAACTGAGTTGTTTGTTGTGTAATCATCAGTTCCAGGCTTAAAGAAAAAAAACATTTTATGTGACTAAGACTAAGGAATGTAGAAGAAAAAGTGTTTGTCCTTTCCTCCTCCTTGAGAATTCCAGACCCCATCTCCTCTTCGAGAGCTCCAGAAACTCTTTCCCTTCCTTGGGGACTCCGGACTTCTTGTCAACCTGCCTAGAATTGACTCTCTCATTTTTTCTGGAATGCTTGAAGGATTTTGATGGAACGTCAGCCATTTTGTGAAAGCTGCTCAGTTGTGCCCGGCTTTTTACTTCCCTGGTGGCTCAGACGGTAAAGCGTCTGCCTACAATGCAGGAGACCTGGGTTCAGTCCCTGGGTCAGGAAGATCTCCTGGAGAAGGAAATGGCAACCCACTCCAGTACTCTTGCCTGGAAAATCCCACGGACAGAGGAGCCTGGTAGGCTACAGTCCATGGGGTCGGTCGCAAAGAGTCAGACACAACTGAGCGACTTCACTTCACTTCATTCAGACATCTTGTATGAAAAACATTGGATACTTCGAGGCTTTGGATAATGTTCTCTTCCTTCTGCTTAGCCGTGTGATTAAGCTGAGGAAGATCTCCCTCCAACCAGGGATTGAGTTGATTAGAAGCTGGGGTTCAGTCCTTGTGAGGGCTGTATTTCTTCTGTTTTGCACTAATTCCTAGAGTATATTGGAGAAGGCAGTGGCAACCCACTCCAGTACTCTTGCCTGGAAAATCCCATGGACAGAGGAGCCTGGTAGGCTGCAGTCCATGGGGTCGCAAAGAGTCGGACACGACTGAGCGACTTCACTTTCACTTTTCACTTTCATGCATTGGAGAAGGAAATGGCACCCCACTCCAGTATTCTTGCCTGGAGAATATCAGGGACGGGGGAGCCTGGTGGGCTGCCATCTATGGGATCGCACAGAGTCAGACACGACTGAAGCAACATAGCAGCAGCAGCAGCTAGAGTGTATCTTTCCAGGAGTTCCTCCTTAGCACACACAGCATTGTCTGGGGTCTAAATAGCAGCAGTCTGAGAGATAAGATGCTCAGTAGAGCTTTTGGTTCTTTTTCTGATCTTGGTGTGCACATCCTGGACATCTGGGCTTAGAAAGGAGAATGAGCCTTAGCAAACATGCCTGGCTTCTAGTTGGAGCTTCTGAGAGCTATAAAGTTTAATGTGAATACAGAATGATTTAACTCCAAAAAGCATAGTATTTTGAGTTCTTCTGGAAGCTTAGCAGGAAATATCTTTGGCTTAGGAGTCAAGCAAACCTGGCTTTAAATCACAGTTTTGCCACTTACAAACTGGGTGTATGTCCTCAGCCTCCCTAAGATTTGACTTCATCAACTTTGAAAAATGGCTAATGTTCTTGTCTCATGGGATGATGTGAAGAATTAATAAGATGTCATCTGAAAAGTTTCCAGTCCAGTGCCTAACACAGAATGGTCACTCAGCAGATAGTATGATTTTGAGAACATGATCTGTGATAATTTGAAGGAGTCTATAAAATATATTGATTTAACAACATTTTGCATGGTTGACACACTCCCTGGATAGATTTATGGAAATGTTTCCCAAAGTGTGTTCGTTGGAACCCATAGTAGAAAAGTATTTTAGACACATCTACACACATGTGAAAAAGCTGGCTTAAAACTCAGCATTCAGAAAACTAAGATCATGGCATCTGGTCCCATCACTTCATGGCAAATAGATGGGAAAACAATGGAAACAGTGACAGATTTTATTTTCTTGGGCTCCAAAATCACTGCAGATGGTGACTGCAGCCATGAAATTAAAAGACTCTTGCTCCTTGGAAGAAAAGCTATGACCAACCTAGACAGCATATTAAAAAGCAGAGACATTACTTTGCCAACAAAGGCCTGTCTAGTCAAAAGTTATGATTTTTCCAGTAGTTATGTATGTATGTGAGAGTTGGACTATAAAGAAAGCTGAGCGTCGAAGAATTGATGCTTTTAAACTGTGATGTTGGAGAAGACTCTTAAGAGTCCCTTAGACTGCAAGGAGATCAAACCAGTCAATCCTAAAGGAAACCAACCCTGAATGTTCATTGGAAAGACTGATGCTGAAGCTGAAACTCCAATATGTTGGCCACTTGATGCAAAGAACTGACTCATTAGGAAAGACCCTGATGCTGGGAAAGATTGAAGGCAGGAGAAGGGGATGACAGAGGATGAGATGGTTGGATGGCATCACTGACTCAATGGACATGAGTTTGAGCAAGCTCCAGGAGTTGGTGATGGACAGGGAAGCCTGGCATGCTGCAGTCCATAGGGTCACAAAGAGTCAGACACGACTGAGTGACTGAACTGGGAAGAAGATAAGGAGGAGAGAAGCTTTTTACTCCCACTTTAGAGCTTAGAGAAGATTTCCAAAGAGTCACTCAGGTAGTAAGTAAGAGGGCCAGTCTGGTTTCTGACTCACAGCTAAGTGCTCTTCCCACGGCCCTGCTGCCTCCCGATGGTAGCAAAACCTCATGCTGGCAAGTGGCAAGGCCAGAGTCCCAACTCAGTCCTTCTGAACCCAGCTCCAGTACCCTGTCAGCTGATCAGGTTTCTCTGTGAATGTGTGCCTATGCAAGCCATCAATTAAGTGACCTGATTTCCTTGTCAACTAGTCATTCTGCTATTACTTTTTGCAAGAAATTAAAAACAACAACAACAACAAAAAAAAAACCTCTATTAAGACATAGAGCCATGCCAATTCAGCAGGCAGTACTTGAGCAATGAAAGCAATCATGGGGTGACTCAACCAAGGTAGGGGAAATAATAGAAAATATAATTGTGTGCTGTTCAGGAAATTGTTACTATATTGATAGATTTTAAAATGCATAATGCCATTGATTTTCCAACTCTTTTTAAAAATCCTGGTCATTTAACAGCCTAATTCTCAGTACTTGTTTGCATCTCTCAGATTTAGGTGTAATTTTCCATTCATCCATCCAAAAAATAGTTTTTAGCTGTTCTCTATGTGTTTAAAGCTGTGTAACTATGTACAGAATACAGTGAAGAATGGTAAATAGCTCTCTGTCTTAAAGGATTTCATACCCTGGTGGAGACAGATAGATAAAGAGACACTTACCATGAAGTGTGTTGAATGCTGAGCTAGCAGGAACACAAGAGGTTAGGAAGCACCTAACCAGCCTGGGGAAGTTGAGGAAAGCTTCTTAGAAGAACTGAAGCTCAAATAGAGAACTGAAGGGAAATAGGATTTTAGCTAAGTAAAGCTGGGATGGGAGGAAGGATATCATAAGTAGGTAGAACATAATTTTCAAAGCCTTAAAAGAGACCAGACAGGTGTGGCTTAAACAATAGAGATTCATTCTTATAATTATGAAGGCTAGAAGTTCAAAATCAAAGTCAGCAGGGTTTGTTTCTTCTTGGACTTGGAGGGAGAATCAATTCTATGACTCTGTCCAGGCTCCTGATGATTTCCCAGCAATCTCTATCATCTCTGAGCTTGACACAAATCTCTACCTTCATATTCACATGACTTTCTGTGTGTGTATCTGTTGCTTCTGTGTGTGTCTCTGTTTCCACATTTCCCCTTTCCATCAATACAGAACTAGGGACCACCCTAATGACCTTGTTTTAACATGATTATCTCTGTAAAGACCCTATTTCCAAATAAGGTCACATTCTGAGACTCTAGGGGTTAACATTTCTTTTCTTGGGGAGACACAATTTAACCTCTAATAATCTTCCTCTGGACTCCCCAAAATCCTGACATGGAAAATGTATCCACCCACTCCAATATTCCTGAAGTGTTCATCATTCCTGCATCAATTCTAAGCCTCAAATCTCACCCAAACATCCTCTTCTCAAAGTCTCAAATCTTAGCATCTAAGTCACATAAAATCAGTTATAAGCAAGAGTTGGAGTAGAAGTCATCCGGGGTCCAAAGTCCTCTGCATTTACTTACTTGCAAAAGCAGATGACAAGCTGTCTGTTTCCAAAATACAAGTTGAACAGTCACAGGGTAGAAATTCCCATTCCAAAAGAGAAAAATTAGAGAGACAAAAGGGGTCACAGATCAAAAGGAAGATGGAAATCTATTAGGGAAAATTCCATTTGATTTTTTTTTTTTTTTAATTTTTATTAGTTGGAGGCTAATTACTTTACATCATTACAGTAGTTTTTGTTATACATTGATATGAATTAGCCATGGATTTACATGTATTCCCCATCCCAGTCCCCCCTCCCATCTCCCTCTCCACCCGATCCCTCTGGGTCTTCCCAGTGCACCAGGCCCGAGCACTTGTCTCATGTACCCAACCTGAGCTGGTTATCCGTTTCACCCTAGATAATACACATGTTTCAATGCTGTTCTCCTGAAACATCCCACCCTTGCCTTCTCCCAGAGTCCACAAGTCTGTTCCATACATCTGAGTCTCTTTTTCTGTTTTGCATATAGGGTTATCGTTACCATCTTTCTAAAGTCCATATATATGTGTTAGTATACTGTAATGGTCTTTATCTTTCTGGCTTACTTCGCTCTGTATAATGGGCTCCAGTTTCATCCATCTCATTAGAAGTGATTCAAATGAATTCTTTTTAATGGCTGAGTAATATTCCATGGTGTATATGTACCACAGCTTCCTCATCCATTCGTCTGCTGATGGGCATCTGGGTTGCTTCCATGTCCTGGCTATTATAAACAGTGCTGCGATGAACATTGGGGTGCATGTGGCTCTTTCAGATCTAGTTTCCTTGGTGTGTATGCCCAGAAGTGGGATTGCTGGGTCATATGGCAGTTCTATTTCCAGCTTTTTAAGAAATCTCCACACTGTTTTCCATAGTGGCTGTACTAATTTGCATTCCCACCAACAGTGTAAGAGGGTTCCCTTTTCTCCACACCCTCTCCAGCATTTATTGCTTGTAGACTTTTGGATAGCAGCCATCCTGACTGGCGTATAATGGTACCTCATTGTGGTTTTGATTTGCATTTCTCTGATAATTCATTTGATTTTATAATTGTAGAATTGTCCTCTTTGGCTCCACCCTTTGGGCCCACAGAGGTGAAAACCTCACCTCCTTGCTATGTGAAAGTGGAAGTTTTAGTTGCTCAGTTGTGTCCAACTCTTTGCAACACCATCAACTATAGCCTCTGCCCATGGAATTCTCCAAGCAAGAATACTGGAGTGGGTAGCCATTCCCTTCTCCAGGGGATCTTCCCTGACTCAGGGATCAAATCTGGGTCTCCCCCATTGCAGGCAGATTCCATACCCTCTGAGCCAGTGAAACCCAGCCTTCCTTCATTTCCTCTCATCTTTTTCCCCTTCTGTACAAGCCGGCAGTGTTTCTCCCTATGTAGTTGACAGGATCTATAAGTCATATGCATCATCGCTTTAGGAAATGGTTGTCTGGTCACACCCGTGGTGCTCACTCTAAACACACTCTTTCATGTTTTTCAATATGCATAGTCTAGGAATTATCCAATTTCTGGTTGCATTTTGCTTAACTGTAGCTTGTTTCATGGATCTCTTTCTTCTTGCATTTCATTGTAAATAGCAAGGAGGAACTAAGCTGTGCCTTCACCAATTTGCTTAGAAGTCTCAGCTAAGCATCCATGTTCATTACTTACAAGTTCGACCTCCCATCCCACAGAGCACAATCAGCTAGGTTCTCTGCCGTTTTATCACAAGGGTCACCGTTCTTCCAGCTTCCAATAATGTGTTCGTCATTCCCATCTGAGACTTCACCAGAAGTACCTTTAACGTTCACATTTCTGCCAACTGTCTCCTCGAGGCAATCTAGGACTTTTCTCTCAAATAGCTCAATACTCTGTCAACTTCTGCCTTTTGCTCCATTCCAGTATCACATACATGTTTTAGGTATTTGTTACCACAGTACCCTACTTTCCAGGAATCTAGATTAGTTTCCTGAGGGCTGACCGAACCAAGTGCCATAAACTGAGCAGCTTATACAATAGGAGTTTATTCTCAAAGTTCTGAGGCTGGAAGTCAGAGACCAAGGTGTTGGTAGAGCTGGTTCCTCCTGAGGGTTGCCATGGAGAATCTGTTCAAGCCTCTCTCCTAGCGTCTGGTGGCCTCAGACATTCTTGGCTTGTAGATGGTGCTCTTGCACATCTTTGCATCGTCTTCTTTCTCTGAGTGTCTGTGTCCAAGTTGTCCCTTTTTATATGGACACCTATTGGATTAGGGCCCACTGTAATGACCTCATTTTAACTTGATTACCTCTGTAATCTGGGTGGCTTCTAATTTTTGGTTAAAAGTCAGCCATGTTGCGCTGGGTAACAGAAACTGTAAATAGATCTTTAATGTGAATGTTTATGTTAATCTGGTAAGGAGTTGTATCCTGTTGAAAGCTTACTCTATCTGTAGGCAGCAGACACTTCAAATTCCTCTAGTGTCCCCCTCCTCTTCTGTCTCCCTGTGGTCTTTATACTATCGCATATGCTCTTACAGAGAGAGCCTTGATTTGCAAATCTTTCAGATGTAACCCATTCTTGTTATAGTGCAGCATTGTCGGTGTGATGGTAAGATGTGGGGAGGAGAAACATTCTGCAACCTTATGACTAAATCTCAGTCTTTTAGGGGATCGTTTCACGGGTGTTGATCCAGTCTTATAACTCCTAAGTTCCTCCCCCTTATGTGAGATAGACGGCTAGAAGCACACTAGAGTGGGAAGAATATATTCCTAAAGGTCAGTTCAGTCACTCAGTAGTGTCCAACTCTTTGCAACCCCATGAATCGCAGCATGCCAGGCCTCCCTGTCCATCACCAACTCCCAGAGTTTACTCAAACTCATGCCCATTGAGTCGGTGATGCCATCCAGCCATCTCATCCTCTGTCATCCCCTTCTCCTCCTGCCCTCAATCCCTCCCAGCATCAGGGTCTTTTCCAATGAGTCAGTTCTTCTCATGAGGTGGCCAAAGTATTGGAGTTTCAGCTTCAACATCAGTCCTTCCAATGAACACCCAGGACTTATCTCCTTTAGAATGGACTGGTTGGATCTCCTTGCAGTCCAAGGGACTCTCAGGAGTCTTCTCCAACACCACAGTTCAAAAGCATCAATTTTTCGGTGCTCAGCTTTCTTCACAGTCCAACTCTCACATCCATACATGACCCCTGGAAAAACCATAGCCTTGACCAGACGGACCTTTGTTGGCAAAGTAATGTCTCTGCTTTTTAATATGCTATCTAGGTTGGTCTATAACTTTCCTTCCAAGGAGTAAGCGTCTTTTAATTTCATGGCTGCAGTCACCATCTGCAGTGATTTTGGAGCCCAAAAAAATGAAGTCTGACACTGTTTCCACTGTCTCCCCATCTATTTCCCATGAGGTGATGGGACCAGATGCCATGATCTTAGTTTTTTGAATGTTAAGCTTTAAGCCAACTTTTTCACTCTCCTCTTTCACTTTCATCAAGAGGCTTTTTAGTTCCTCTCCACTCTCTGCCATAAGGGTGGTGTCATCTGCATATCTGAGGTTATTGATATTTCTCCCAGCAATCTTGATTCCAGCTTGTGCTTCTTCCAGCCCAGCGTTTCTCATGATGTACTCTGCATATAAGTTAAATAAGCAGGGTGACAATATACAGCCTTGACGTACTCCTTTTCCTATTTGGAACCAGTCTGTTGTTTCATGCCCAGTTCTAACTCTTGCTTCCTGACCTGCATACAGGTTTCTCAAGAGGCAGGTCAGGTGGTCTGGTATTCCCATCTTTTTCAGAATTTTCCACAATTTATTGTGATCCACACAGTCAAAGTCTTTGGTGTAGTCAATAAAGCAGAAATAAATGTTTTTCTTGAACTCTCTTGCTTTTTTGATGATCCAGCGGATATTGGCAATTTGATCTCTGGTTCCTTGGCCTTTTCTAAAACCAGCTTGAACATCTGGAAGTTCTTGGTTCACGTATTGCTGAAGGCTTGCTTGGAGAATTTTGAACATTACTTTACTAGCATGTGAGATGAGTGCTATTGTGTGGTAGTTTGAGCATTCTTTGGGATTGCCCTTCTTAGGAATTGGAATGAAAATTGACCTTTTCCAGTCCTGTGGCCACTGCTGAGTTTTCCAAATTTGATGGCATATTGAGTGCAGCACTTTAACACTAACACTTTAATTCCTAACGGTAGGATAAGGTAAATGCTTTTTCCTTGGAAAGGAGACTTTTTTCTCTTTTACATAGAATGCTCTGGGCTTAATTCTGAAGGATTTCTTTTCTCTTCTCTCAGAGCCACCAGGAAATTTTTCTTCGCTCTTCACTATATGAATCTGATTGGGTTCTTTCAGGTAAACCCCAGAAAGATGGGGTTCTGCTAGGATCCCCAAGAGTTTCTCACTCCCCCTTCTCATCCTTCTCAGGTTGAGAAAATTAACAGCTCCGTGTGTTAATTTTCTAGAGCTGTCATAACAAAGCACTACTGATTGTCTGGCTCATGTAATGGGAATTTATTGTCTCATAATTCTGGAGGCTGAGAGTCCAAGATCAAATGTTGCCATGTTGGTTTCTCCTGAGGCCTCTCTGTTCGGTTTGTAAATAGGCGGCCGTTAACTCATGGTCTTCTGTATGCCTATGTCCATATCGTCTCTTCTTATAACAGTCTTTTTGGGGTAAGGCACACCTCCAATGACTTCATTTGACCTTAACTACCTCTTTAAAGATTCTATCTCCAAATGCAGTCACCTGCTATAATACTGAAGCTTAGGACTTCAGCGTATGAACTTGAAGGCAACATCCTCAGATCATCAGACCCCGCTGCCAGCAGTTCATGAAGTCAGCCCCTAAGTGCACTTCCGGTCTGCGCCTGCAGTGGGTGAGACGGCCTTGGCTGTGTCACTCTCTCCCTGGATTCACCTCTCTCCAGACTCCAGGGTTCCAGCTTGCTTTGCAGCATGAGTTCTCTGATGAGTCAACTAAAATCTTTGAGCATCAGTTTGTTCAACCTTTTCATGTAGGGATGAGAGAGATGTCTTCCAAACTTTTTATATGAAGGAGTTGAAACCAAAAGCCTGGCCAAGTTGTTTTTGTTGTTTTAAATCACAGATTGTTTCCCCTTTGATGATCCATTACAGAAATGATGCTTTTCTCTGTACTTATCACAGCCTGACATTTTGTTATGTAATAATTTGCTTACTGTTGGTTATTTGTGTCTCCCCTCACCACACTGGAGACTCCTGAGAGCAAAGACCATGTCTCTTTGGTTTCTGCTGAATCACTGTTGCATAGTGAAGAATGGATAGTAAATATTTGCTAAATGGATGAATGAAATAATTAGTTACTAATTATTATATTAAAATAATAAAATTTATATATAACATACATACACTTCATTTTAGGTTTTTTTTTTCAGTAGAAACAGAGAAAATTGTTTTCTATCTATTATAAATTTTTATTCTGTAATTTTCCCTTTGTGCTATTGAGCCATTAAAATTATTTTCTTGGGTCTTTAAGGAAACCGTTGGCTCACCTCTAATGAGGTCTCAGCTTTGGAACCCAGAACAATACACAGTTATGCACTTAAAGCTCAAAAAAGGATGCAGCATCAAGCCACACTCCTTAGCCCTTTAAGGTAGGTGCCTTTCCCTTACTTCCATCTCCTGCCACTTCCTTCCCTATTATCTTAATCAATTCAAGATGTATTAACACAATGGGCTGCTGTGGGGCGCAGGAGGGCCGAGAGGAGCTACTCCACATTCAAGGTCAGGAGGGGTGGCCGTGAGAAGATACCCCTCGTCCAAGGTAAGGAGCAGTGGCTGCGCTTTGCTGGAGCAGCCGTGAAGAGATACCCCACGTCCGAGGTAAGAGAAACCCAAGTAAGACGGTAGGTGTTGTGAGAGGGCATCAGAGGGCAGACACACTAAAACCATAATCATAGAAAACTAGACAATCTGATCACAGGACCACAGCCTTGTCTAACTCAATGAAACTAAGCCATGCCGTGTGGGGCCACCCAAGATGGTCGGGTCATGGTGGAGAGGTCTGACAGAATGTGGTCCACTGGAGAAGGGAATGGAAAACCACTTCAGTATTCTTGCCTCAAGAACCCCATGAACAGTATGAAAAGGCAAAATGATAGGTTACTGAAAGAGGAACTCCCCAGGTTGGTAGGTGTCCAATATGCTACTGGAGATCAGTGGAGAAATAACTCCAGAAAGAATGAAGGGATGGAGCCAAAGCAAAAACAATACCCAGTTGTGGATGTGACTGGTGATAGAAGCAAGGTCCAATGCTGTAAAGAGCAATATTGCATAGGAACCTGGAATGTTAGGTCCATGAATCAAGGCAAATTGGAAGTGGTCAAACAGGAGATGGCAAGAATGAATGTTGACATTCTAGGAATCAGCGAACTAAAATGGACTGTAGGGTGAATTTAACTCAGATGACCATTATATCTATTACTGTGGGCAGGAATCCCTTAGAAGAAATGGAGTAGCCATCATGGTCAACAAGAGAGTCCAAAATGCAGTACTTGGATGCAATCTCAAAAATGACAGAATGATCTCTGTTCATTTCAAAGGCAAACCATTCAATATCACAGTAATCCAAGCCTATGCCCCAACCAGTAATGCTGAAGAAGCTGAAGTTGAACGGTTCTATGAAGACCGACGGAAACTTTTAGAACTAACACCCAAAAAAAGTTGTCCTTTTCATCATAGGGGACTGGAATGCAAAAGTAGGAAGTCAAGAAACACCTGGAGTAACAGGGAAATATTGGTCTTGGAGTACGGAATGAAGCATGGCAAAGGCTAATAGAGTTTTGCCAAGAGTACGCACTGGTCATAGAAAACACCCTCTTCCAACAACACTAGAGAAGGCTCTACACATGGACATCACCAGATGGTCAACACCAAAATCAGATTGATTATATTCCTTGCAGTCAAAGATGGAGAAGCTCTATAGAGTCAGCAAAAACAAGACCAGGAGTTGACTGTGGCTCAGATCATGAACTCCTTATTGCCAAATTCAGACTTAAACTGAAAGAAAGTAGGGAAAACCACTAGGCCATTCAGGTATGACCTAAATCAAATCCCTTATGACTATACAGTGGAAGTGAGAAATAGATTTAAGGGACTAGATCTGATAGACAGAGAGCCTGATGAACTATGGACGGAGGTTCGTGACATTGTACAGGAGACAGGGATCAAGACCATCCCCATGGAAAAGAAATGCAAAAAGGCAAAATGGTTGTCTGAGGAGGCCTTACAAATAGCTGTGAAAAGAAGAGAAGCAGAAAGCAAAGGAGAAAAGGAAAGATATTCCCATTTGAATGCAGAGTTCCAAAGAATAGCCAAGAGAGATTAGAAAGCCTTCCTCAGAGATCAATGAAAAGAAATAGAGGAAAACAACAGAATGGGAAAGACTAGAGATCTCTTCAGGAAAATTATAGATATCAAGGGAAAATTTCAGGCAAAGATGGGTTTGATAAAGGACAGAAATGGTATGGACCTAACAGAAGCAGAAGATATTAAAAAGAGGTGGCAAGAATACACAGAAGAACTGTACAAAAAAGATCTTCATGACTCAGATAATCACAATGGTGTGATCACTCACCTAGAGCCAGACATCCTGGAATGTGAAGTCAAATGGGCCTTAGAAAGCATCACTACGAACAAAGCTAGTGGATGTGATGGAATTTCAGTTGAGCTATTTCAAATCCTAAAAGATGATGCTGTGAAAGTGCTGCACTCAATATGCCAGCAAATTTGGAAAACGTCAGCAGTGGCCACAGGACTGGAAAAGTCAGTTTTCATTCCAATCCCTAAGAAAGGCAATCCCAAAGAATGCTCAAACTACTGCACAATTGCACTCATCTCACATGCTAGTAAAGTAATGCTCAAAATTATCCAAGCCAGGCTTCAGCAATACGTGAACCAAGAACCTCCAGACGTTCAAGCTGGTTTTAGAAAAGGCAGAGGAACCAGAGATCAAATTGCCAATATCTGCTGCATCATCAAAAAAGCAAGAAAGTTCAAGAAAAACATCTATTTCTGCTTTATTGACTATGCCAAAGCCTTTGACTGTGTGGATCACAACAAACTGTTGAAAATTCTGAAAGAGATGGAAATACCAGAACAACTGACCTACCTCTTGAGAAACCTGTATGCAGGTCAGGAAGCAGCAGTTAGAACTGGGCATGAAACAACAGACTGGTTCCAAATAGAAAAAGGAGTACATCAAGGCTGTATATTGTCACCTGCTTATTTAACTTATATGCAGAGTACATCATGAGAAATGCTGGGCTGGAAGAAGCACAAGCTGGAATCAAGATTGCTGGGAGAAATATCAATAACCTCAGATATGCAGATGACACCACCCTTATGGCAGAGAGTGAAGAGGAACTAAAAAGCCTCCTGATGAAAGTGAAAGAGAAGAGTGAAAAGTTTGGGTTAAAGTTTAACACTCAGAAAACTAAGAAAATGGCATCTGGTCCCATCACCTCATGGGAAATCAATGGGAAGACAGTAGAAACAGTGTGTCAGACTTTATTTTTTTAGGCTCCAAAATCACTGTGGATGGTGACTGTTGTCATGAAATTAAAAGATGCTTACTCCTTGGAAGGAAAGTTATGACTAACCTAGACAGAATATTAAAAAGCAGAGACATTACTTTGCCAACAAAGGTCCGTCTGTTCAAGGCTATGGTTTTTCCAGTGGTCATGTATGGATGTGAGAGTTGGACTGTGAAGAAAGCTGAGCACCGAAAAATTGATGCTTTTGAACTGTGGTGTTGGAGAAGACTCTTGAGAGTCCCTTGGACTGCAAGGAGATCCAACCAGTCCATCCTAAAGGAGATCAGTCCTGGGTGTTCATTGGAAGGACTGATGTTGAAGCTGAAACTCCAGTACTTTGGCCACTTCATGCAAAGAGCTGACTCACTGGAAAAGACCCTGATGCTGGGAGGGATTGGGGGCAGGAGAAAGGGACAACAAAGGATGAGATGGCTGGATGGCATCACCGACTCAATGGGCATGAGTTTGAGTAAACTCCAGGAGCTGGTGATGGACAGGGAGGCCTGGCATGCTGCGATTCATGGAGTCACAAAGAGTCGGACACAACTGAGCGACTGAACTGAACTGAATAACAAAATACCACAGACTGAGTGTCTTAAACATTTTTCACAATTCTGGAGGCTGGCAAGTCCAAAATCAAGGTGCTGGCAAATCAGATGTCTGGTGAAGGCCTGCTTGCTTGCTTATAGACAAGTTCCTTCTTCCGGTATCCTCAGGTGGTCAAGCAAGAGATCTGTGGTAGCTTCACCTCCTTCAGTCAGTTCAGTTCAGTCACCCAGTCATGTCTTTTGTCTCCTTATTAGGCCACAACCCCAAGCTACAGACTGAAAGTTTCAGTTCAGTTGCTCAGTTGTGTCCACCTCTTTGCAACTCCATGAACTGCAGCACCCTGTCCATCACCAACTCCCGGAGCTTACTCAAACTCATGTCCATCAAGTTGGTGATGCCATCCAACCATCTCATCCTCTGTCGTCCCCTTCTCTTCCTGTCTTCAATCTTTCCCAGCATCAGGGTCTTTCCACATGACTCAATTCTTCATATCAGGTAGCCAAAGCTTTGGAGTTTCAGCTTCAGCATCAGTCCTTCCATTGAATATTCAGGACTGATTTCCTTTAGGATGGACTGGTTGGATCTCCTTGCAGTCCAAGGAACTCACAAGAGTCTTCTCCAACACCACAGTTCAAAAGCATCAATTTTTCAGTGCTGCAGCTTTCTTTATAGTCCAACTCTCACATCCACACGTGACTACTGGAAAAACCATAGCTTTGATAGACAGACCTTTGTTGGCAAAGTAATGTTTCTGCTTTTTAATATGCTGTCTAGGTTGGTCATAGCTTTTCTTCATCTATTTGCTATGAAGTGATGGGACCAGATGCCATGATCTTAGTTTTCTGAATGTTGAGCTTTAAGCCAACTTTTTCACTCTCCTCTTTCACTTTCATCAAGAGGCTCTTTAGTTCTTCACTTTCTGCCTTAAGGGTGGTGTCATCTGTGTATCTGAGGTTATTGATATTTCTCCCAGCAATCTTAATTCCAGCTTGGGTTTCATCCAGCCGGGTATTTCACATGACGTACTCTGCATATAAGTTAAATAAGCAGGGTAACAATGTACAGCCTTGACGTACTCGTTTTCCTATTTGGAACCAGTCTGTTTTCCATATAGAGTTCTGATTGTTGACCTGCACACAGATTTCTCAGGAGGCAGGTCAGGTGGTCTGATATTCCCCTCCCTTTAAGAATTTTTCATTGTTTGTTGTGATTCACACAGTCAAATGTTTGCATCCCCCCAAATTTATATGTTGAAATCTAATCCCAAAGGTGATGGTACTTGGAGGTGGGGCTTTTGGGAGGTGATTGGGTCATGAGTGTGGAGCCTTCATGAATGGGATTATCACCCTTATAAAAAAGGCTCCAGAAAACTCTCTCACCCCTTCTGCCAAGCGCAATTGCAAACAACAATTCTGTATGAACAAGGATCTCATCAGACACTGAATCTGCCAGCACCTTGGTCTTGGACTTCCCATAAGCCCGCCCAGTGTATAGTATTCTGATAGCAGCCCAAGTGGATTAATACAACCATCACTGAGACTCCACCCCCTGGATGAAGTCACAGGAGTGGAGCCTCCATGATGGATGAACTTAGGAAGGACACACACGTTTAGTTCATTGCAGCCATAATCTATGTCCACATTACCCCAGAGATTTCTCCTTTCCTTGAACTCACCATTCTCTTCTGTGTCTCCAACTACTGTTCCTTCCATGTACAACTCCTTCTCAAACAGGCAAATCACTGTTCAGCCTTCCAAATCCAGCTCAAATACCACTTTAACAGTGCAGCCTCGCTGAGCCCCTGGGGGAAAACTAGTCACCCCTGATGTGTATCCTGCACCCCTGTGAGCACATATCTCACAATGCAGAACTGGAATTCTCCCTCACTTCTACGCCATCAGGACCTCTGAGAGTGGAAACTCCTCTTTGCATCCCTAAGATGTCTCAGTCAGATCAAAGTTGAATTCAGACCTCGGGGATCTCTTCACCATTTTCCTAGATTATTTTCTTCTGATAATGATTTCTTTGAGGCAGAAATATTGAACTATAAACGATCCCTCTCTTCTTTCCTATTATCAGGGCATCCTATGGTTATTTTTTTCCCCTCTGTAATTCAGTGTGAAAACCTCCCCACCCTGCAAAACTCTGAACTTCTGAGTTTCTGCTTTGCTGCCTTGACATGTATTATTCAAACATTTCTGAAAACATGTTCTTATGCTCGTTTTTGCTCCCATCAACCAGACAAGCACATTTTGGCTGAGGAACTAAATTTAGTTTCTTCTGTAGAAGTTTAAGTGCCATTTAGAACAACTGCACAACTAATGTGAGGTGGCAGTTCCAGCCTCATGTAGAATTTGCCAGCACAGCAATGTGGAAGATGACTGTGTCAGCCAATTACTCCCTAAACCCCGTTCAAACTGCACCCATCACTTGGTCCTTGGTCTTCTGCAAACTCCTTGGCATTATTTTCTCTGTAAGAATTGATTCCCAACAAGAGAACAAGTAGGAGGTAGAAATCTCAGTCCGTCCTTTAGTTCCCAGATGTGTAAGAGAGGATGCTTTATTTTCTATAATGTGATTTAATTTCTGACTTTTAAGACTCCACTTTGATTGACTGGGAGAAAACTTCACTTTGGCCTTTGTTGTGGTTTCCAAGCATGTCATGAGGTTGAGCCGCAATTCTGGGATTTTATACAGGAGAGTTTTCCAAGAAGTCTTCTGGTGGTAAGGTTGGGGGTGGGGTGGGAGACAAGGTAACTTGCCTTTGGTCAGAGGTCTATGCAGCTTCACGTTAGGTGATCCCTAATTCTTGTCCACATATGCTATTAGGTCTGGTGGCTTCTAGCTCTTTGGTTTCAGTCTTATTCTGGGGATCTTTTGCAAGGCTCTCTGTTTTCCCTGTGGTCATTTGTCCAGGGTCTTGATGCCTTCCTACAGTGACAGTTCAAGTGATTCTCAAACCCCTTGACCATGATGCACAGATTTCTCCCTCCCTTTCCAAGTCCAGGGGTATCTTTCTCTACTCTGAGATGAAGGAAGTCTTGATGTCATGTCTTCTTTGATCAAGGAAGTCTCCTCCTCTTCAGATCCTCTGGAAAACTCTCTTAGATCTTTTAAAAGTCCTACCATTGATCACGGTAAGAAGGCAACTTTATAGGCTAGTTTTCACTTTCGACCCAGAAACATACTATCCCAGAGGCAGTGAGTCAGTATAAAATGACCCTTTGCCTAGATAAGAGAAATGAAGAGGGTACATGCAGGGAGGAAACAATGTAAATTCATATTTTGAAACAGTATCCACCCAGAGTCAGGTCAAGGGGTACAGAGACGCTTTCTCAACTTAACCTCAATAATATAATGGATCAAACACCTCTGCCAGTGGGTATGCTTTCTTATGCTTATATGTCCAGGTATGATGCCAATAATTTTGGTTAATGCTCAGTAATTCTTTATGTGAAACAGAGACATCTGTGATACATGTGATGTAGTTATTATCGTAGCACAGAAATGCAGGAGAGAGGCTGCCAAGTCCTAGGCTGTATTTTTAATGTTACAATAAACTTGCTGGTTTACCCTCCAAAGACTTACTCCAACAGATGCTTTGTTGGATTGTGCATGAGCGGTCCATGTCTCCTGCTCTGTCACCACAATGGAGTATCATGTTTGCAAGCGGGTTGGAACAGGAAAACTTTGACATGATGATTCTCAACATAAGAAATATAAATGACTCACAGCCACTGGCTTTGAAGAAGTAAGACAGGCTTCCAGTTGAGAGCTAGAAAGGATGTTTGGAGTTGAAGGAAAGTTGTTAATTTCACAGAGAAATAAAAAAAGATAGAGAAGCATAGCAGACTGTTAAATGGAGTTTTAAAAATCTTGACTGAGAATTTCAGCTAAACGTCACAGCTTAAAGAAAGGCCTGGTAAGTACCTTGCTTTCTAAAGAGAGGTGACCACAACTCAACTTTTCAGTGATCAGAAATAAAAAAAGAGTTAGAGAGTCAGTGGAGAGGATTCTTTGAATTTAAGTGAAGAGAACAGCAAAGTAAGATAGGGGAGATAATTGCCAGAAGGAAACCTAGCACCTCATTTCCACCTGAACCCTTACTCAGTTGCAGAATATCCCAGGACCAGATGATTGCCTAGGAGAGTGCTGAAGGGAAACTGACCTGTGCCCTCTGAAACTGGTAGCTCCAAGGACCAGTGTCAAACACTCACCTAGATGAGTCTCAAGGCAGGAGGCTGCAGGATTTTCCACTTTCAGAGAACCAGGAGAGAAGGTAGTGATGATGGAAGCTAGAAGTCCACTCTCTGTTGGAGCAAAGGATTGTAAGTTTCCATGGACCAGGAGGAAAACTCAGTTATCAGTTCTTAAAAAGACTATCACCTTTCAAACTGAGTATCAGTGGAAGGGTCCCTAGCAGAAAGGCTAGGGGAATCTCCGGGGCAGAAGTCTACAAGTGTTTTCAAAGAGCCCACGAGTCACTGTATGTGCGTGTTAGAGAGAGCATGGCAGAAGGCTTGGGTCCACCGTGAGAGCTCCAGGGAGCACCAGTTAACCAAAGAGAACTTCACCCCATTCCTTCTGCTCCTTTCCCCCAGTCATCTCCTGGAGGGCTCCCAAAACAGTGCTACTGTGAGGCCAAGTCCTAGATTAGGCTGCAAACTGGATGGAAGATTGAACCTTGATTTTGATGGTATGAAAGGTTAGAATACCTGAAAATTAGACACATATATCTAAAATGAGTTAGAAAAGCTGAGACTACATGAGGTCTGGATGGGAGAAAAAGAATAAAAGGTATTTCCCGATTGCAGATTTTCCAATTCAGCCTGTGTGAACGTCTAGTTTCGGAAGACGACAGGGAAGAAGCACGGTTAGAGATATGTTTATATAGAATGGACACACACTGCTGAGGGCTGCCATTACTTGGGCTGGGAGTCATATCACCCACAGCTAGTCACTTCTGCAGCCATTGTGACATAATAAGAAATACATTTTTGGTCTTTGCCCCTGGTTCCTGATGCAGAGTTTTCAAAACCCTTGAGGTTCCCTGGGTGATGGGAGCACCTTTTATTCTAACGAGGTGACTCTGGTGACCTGGAAACTGCAGAATGGGTTCTGGCCACCAGAGAAGACCAGTCCCTGACTGGAAATGTAGAACTTTCAGCCCCTCTCCCCATCTTCCCAGGAGGAGAAGTGGGGGAGATTGAGTTAATGATCAATTATGCCTTTGTGATGAAGTCTCCAGAAAAAGCCCTAAATTATGAGATTCAGAAAGCTTCCAGATTGGTGACCACATTCACGTGTCAGTTGGCACACCCCAACTCTGCATTTAGGACTGTTCTGGGTTTTCTTTACCTGGCTGTTCACCTGTATCCTTATAAAATCCTTTATAAGAAACTAGTAAATGTAGGCAAATGTTCCCCTGATCCTTCTGAGCCACTCCAGCAAATTATTGAATCCGAATCCCTAACTTTGCAGCCAAGTTGGAAAGAAGTGTGGGTAACGTGGGGACAGATTGCTTGTGACTGATCTGAAATGGGGCAGTCTTGTGGCATGGAACTGTGCAGCCTGACAGTGGAGAGCTGAATTAAATTACTGGACACCTAGTTGGTGTCCAGAAAGTTGGAAAATTGGGTGGTGTGGGGAAAAACCTTTCACCCATTTGGTGTCAGAAGAGTTGTGAGTAGAGAAGCAGATTTCCTTTAGTTATCTTCCATCTTTACTATGTTCCCACTCCACTCCACCAGCAAAATCCAGTCACCGAGTCCTATCAGAATACTTTCGAAAGCTGGCTTTCCATCTTCCCCTCTAATTTGCACTACTATTACTAGGAAGGCAAACTCCTATCCATATTCAACACCCTCTCCTTAAGAGCCATATTTGAAGCTTTCATGGAGTCCTCTAAAGTCATTTTCTGCATTTGCATAATATCTTATATAAAGTTCTTTTCAGTGTAAAACACGTTTTGCAGTAATTTATCTATGTTTCTGATGACCCTACTATACTGTGAGTTCCTTGAGGGCAAGGAGTATGGTTGATCTGTTTCTCTAGCATTTGGTGCAGAGCCTAGCAGAGACAGGTGCTTAGAAAATTCACATCTGAATGAATAAATCAGTGAATGGCATGGCGTTTTTTTGGAACAGTGAGCATCACCATCTATTATTTCAGCTTTCTCAAGATCATTTCCCCAGCTAATTCCTGAATATTGAAGCTTTATCACTGAAATGGTGGCCTCATTCCTAAGTCAGATGTGGAAGTTACTGTGGTATTAAGGAAAGCCAAGTCCAGGCATTTGACTTAACTTTAATTCAGGAAGTAGCTTGTTTATCTGCACTATTAGAGAACAGAGATTGCAGGTGAGAACTCCAAATATGTTTGTTTCTCTGAGGGCTCTTGGAGATTCTCATATGCCAAGAACAAATCTCTTGAATGTCCACTGGCTCTCGATGAATGATGAGACTAACTCAGACTTGCAGCTTGGATAGCTGCTAGGACAAGGGGCCGAGAGGGAGCAGCTACTCACAAACCTCCCTGGGAAGAATGGGCTGCCATCAAGTGTAATATCCACAGCATTATTTGCATTGGGGAAATTTGAATGATTTTATGGAGTAATCAAAAAATAAGTGGGTTGTGGTGTTCTTTATTCTCAAACATAGATTATTTCCATTCCTTGAGTCCCAGATGGGTCACAATCACTACTTCAACATCTAAATATCTGTCATGTCAATAAATAAATGCATATGTAAATAAGTAAGATAAAGATTAAAATGTGATGTGGTTTTAGGTAGTTGGCTGTCAGAGAAATTAGACACAAGAGGTCTGCACCTGTCTCACTAGACGCATCTTTTAAAGTGAAAGTCGCTCAGTCATGTCCAACTCTTGGCGACCCCATGGACTATACAGGCCATGGAATTCTCCAGGCCAGAACACTGGAATAGGTAGCCTTTCCCTTCTCCAGGGGATCTTCCCAACCCATGGATCAAACCCACAAGGGAAGCCCCAAGATGCATCTTGAGATGCCTATATAAGGAGTTTGGGGTTGCCCCAGGACCTGTGAGGAAGATATCTCAGGGCACAGCATCCTTCCTTTGCATCAGAGAGACCTCAGTTTGGAATAGTGATCCTCTAGGCTTTGCCGTGTGGGGCAAGTAACTAAACCTCTCTGAATCCAGTTTTTCATTTATAGCACAGGGATGATAATGCTCCCCTTGCAGAATTGTTCACAATATTAAAGGCAAGTGTGCAAAGTGCCTTGTGCCACACCCAGTGCATGGGGAGATATTGTCTATACTCTACTATTGGCTTAGTATGTGCCAGGAACCATGCTCTCTGCGTTCCATGTCTTATCTCTTTTAAAAAGAATCAGAACCACCCAAGGATGTACACAGGCACACATAAGCAAGAGAAGTACTACATCTAGGAATCTGTCCAAAGTAAATAAAAAGTGTGCACAAACTTTAGTTAAAAGAGAGAGAGAGAATGAGAGAGAGATCACTTCAAAATTATTTAGTTAAAAAAATCAGAAATAATCAATGTATTACAATAAAGAGAATGATTAAACAGATTATTGTACAATGCTTTACAAAAATTAGGCACAGATAAAGACATAGTAATGTTAAGTTTTTAAAATCGATTTAGAATTTTGTACAAAATCAATGACTTTGTTTAAATGCACAGGTATATGAATGAAATAACACATGGGCAGTGCTAATGATAAAGCCTTTGATTGTGCAGATCATGACAAACTGTGGAATATTCTTAATGAGATGAGAATACCAGACCATATTTCCTGCCTCCTGAGAAACCTGTAGGCAGGTCAAGAAGAAACAGTGAAAACTGGACATGGAACAACAGACTAAGTTCCAAATTGGGAAAGGAGGACGTCTAGGCTGAATATTGTCACCCTGCTTATTTACCTTCTATGCAGAGTACATCATGCCAAATGCTGGACTGGATGAAGCACAAGTGGAATCAAGATTGCTGGGAGAAATATCAGCGACCTCAGATATGCAGATGATACCACTCTAATGGCAGAAAGTGAAGAGGAACTAAAGAGCCTCTTGATAAAGGTGAAGAGGAGAGTGAAAAAGCTAGCTTAAAACTCACCATTCAAAAAGCGAAGATCGTGGCATCTGATCCTATCACTTTATGACAAACAGATGGGGGAAATGTGGAAACAGTGCCAGATTTCATTTTCTTGACTCCAATATCAAGGCAGATGGTGACTGCAGCCACAAAATTAAAAGATGTTAGCTCCTTGGAAAAATAGCAATGACAAACTTGGACAGTGTCTTTAAAAAGCAGAGATATCACTTTGCTGACAAAGGTGCGTACAGTCAAAGCTGTGGTTTTTCCAGTGGTCATGTACGGATGTGAGAGCTGATCCATAAAGAAGGCTGAGAACCTGAAGAGCTGACGCTTTCAAACTGTTGTGCTGGAGAACACTCTTGAGAGTCCTTTGGACTGCAAGGAGATCCAACCAGTCCATCCTAAAGGAAATCAACCCTGGATATTCTTTTTTTTTTTTTTTTCATTCATTTTTATTAGTTGGAGGCTAATTACTTTACAATATTGTAGTGGGTTTTGTCATACATTGATATGAATTAGCCATGGATTTACATGTATTCCCCATCCCGATCCCCCCTCCCTACCTCCCTCTCTACCCGATCCCTCTGGGTCTTCCCAGTGCACCAGGCCCGAGCACTTGTCTCATGCATCCAACCTGGGCTGGTGATCTGTTTCACCCTAGATAATATACATGTTTCAATGCTGTTCTCTTGAAACATCCCACCCTCGCCTTCTCCCACAGAGTCCAAAAGTCTGTTCTGTACATCTGTGTCTCTTTTTCTGTTTTGCATATAGGATTATCATTACCATCTTTCTAAATTCCATATATATGTGTTAGTATACTGTAATGGTCTTTATCTTTCTGGCTTACTTCACTCTGTATAATGGGCTCCAGTTTCATCCATCTCATTAGAACTGATTCAAATGAATTCTTTTTAATGGCTGAGTAATATTCCACGGTGTATATGTACCACAGCTTCCTCATCCATTCGTCTGCTGATGGGCATCTAGGTTGCTTCCATGTCCTGGCTATTATAAACAGTGCTGCGATGAACATTGGGGTGCTTGTGTCTCTTTCAGATCTGGTTTCCTCGGTGTGTATGCCCAGGAGTGAGATTGCTGGGTCATATGGCAGTTCTATTTCCAGTTTTTTACGAAATTTCCACACTGTTTTCCATAGCGGTTGTACTAGTTTGCATTCCCACCAACAGTGTAAGAGGGTTCCCTTTTCTCCACACCCTCTCCAGCATTTATTGCTTGTAGACTTTTGGATAGCAGCCATCCTGACTGGCGTGTAATGGTACCTCATTGTGGTTTTGATTTGCATTTCTCTGATATAGAGTGATGTTGAGCATCTTTTCATGTGTTTTTTAGCCATCTGTATGTCTTCCTTGGAGAAATGTCTGTTTAGTTCTTTGGCCCATTTTTTGATTGGGTCATTTATTTTTCTGGAGTTGAGCTGGAGGAGTTGCTTGTATATATTTTTGGGACCTAATGAAACTTAAAAGCTTTTGCACAACAAAGGAAACTATAAGCAAGGTGAAAAGATGGCCCTCAGATTGTGAGAAAATAATAGCAAACGAAGCAACAGACAAAGGATTAATCTAAAAAAACCCTGGATATTCTTTGGAAGAACTGATGTTGAAGCTGAAGCTCCAATACTTTGGCCACCTGACTGGAAGAGCTGACTCATTGGAAAAAACCCTAATTTGGGGAAAGATTGAAGGCAAGGGGAGAAGGGGATGACAGAGGATGAGATGGTGGGATGGCATCACTGACTCAACAAACATGAGTTTGAGCAAACTCTGGGAGATAGTGAAGGACAGAAAAGCCTGGCGTGCTGCAGTCCATGGGGTCACAAAGAGTCAGACACAACTTGGTGACTGAAAAACAGCAGCAACAACAAAGCGCAAATAGTGATTACATAAGGATTCAGTAAAATTGGCCATTTCTCTCTCTATCTTGGTCAATTTCCACATTTTAAGTTTATTTCCAGTGACAATCTGCTGTTAGGTGATTTTTTAAAAAAATAACAAAAACGTTAGTGAAATTTAAAAATGAAAGTGGGCACATTCACATCTTTCTGATGGTTTTTATCTAGTATAAGGTGAAATCATTTCATAGGTAAAACCTTCCTTTGAGTTTTTTTTTTTAATTTATTTTTTTATTAGTTGGAGGCTAATTACTTTACAATATTGTAGTGGGTTTTGTCATACATTGACATGAATCAGCCATGGATTTACATGTGTTCCCCATCCTTTGAGTTTTATATTTATTAAGCAGGTTGAAAAGAGCACTCCAGTGAGGCCAGGTAGCTGCCGTTAACCTCATTTTAGGACCAAGTGTCCTGAGAGAGGCAGGGAGTCTGCATTTAGCCCATGTTCAGCCAGCGGGACGTCAGACCTACTTCACTGCCAGCCTACCTGCCAGACACTGTGAGGAAAATTACAGAGAAGACAAGATACAGTTTTCAGGTTAATCAGTTCCCAGAGAAATTGGACATTAGAGGTCTATACCCAACGGTCCACCTTCTTCCTCCTCCCAGTGGGAGATGCGATTGTCACACTGTCCCGTCTCGTCTGTGATAGAACCTTAAGGGATGAGGAGAGGTGAATAAAGGATATTCTGGACAGGATCAAATATTTCCAGAGATATTGAGTGCCTGGCTCAGAGAGGGAGGGATCCGCTCACTCTGCCTGGGAATACTAATTCTCTCTTAATGAAAATATATATCTTGCATATTTTAAAAGCTATGAAATATATCACATTTTTATATGAATGGAATTCTAGTGTATGTATTCTATGACTTGCTTTAGTGATCATCCATGCAAATGCCAGTAGCTATAATTCATTCTCTTTCACAGCTACATACTATTCCAGTGTGTGTCTAAACCATAATTTATCTCTCTTATTTTTGAGGATTTTTTAACAAATTATTTACTATTACATGAAATGCTGTTATGAACTGGTACACAGGTAAGAATATATTGAGAATGTATAAATAAAATTAAAGAGATTATAAGATAAATGACTCTTCAAAATGACTAGATAACACTAAATCGTTCTCCAGAATGGTTTTATTAATTTACACTGTCTTTAGCCTTTTAAAACATTTCTGACTTCCCCTTGTTATTTACTTCATAAATTTGGTATTCCAAACTTTATACTTTCTTAAATTTTTGCCAATGTTGAAGCAGTGCTTGTAATTGGCACTTTATTTCTGCTGGCTAAGCATCTTTTCACATGTTTATGGATCATTTGTGTTTACTGTTCTGTGAAATACTTTTCAAATCCTTCGCCTCTATTTTTCTATTGGGTTCTTTGTCATTTTCTTATTGGTTCATGAGCAGCAGATCTCAATTTTGATGAAGATGATAATGATCTATATATATCTACCCTAGTGCCAGTATAAGCTATTTTAATGCTGTAGTTTTATAGTAAGTTTTGAGATAGTGAAAATTCTTTATATTCTTCTTTAAGATTATGTTGCTAATATAGTTTCTTTGATTTCCATGAAAAAATATATAACTAGCCTGTCATGTTTTGAAAGAAAGGAAATAAAATGCCTGCTAGCACTCATGAGCATTTTTTTTCCCCATTTACTTATATTAGTTGGGGGCCAATCACTTTACAATATTGTAGTGGTTTTTGCCATACACTCATGAGCATTTATCTCAGGGAAATAAAGACTTAGACTCACAAAAAAACTTATACATGAGTGTTCTTAGCAACTTTATTTATAATAGTTGAAAGCTGAAAACAATGAAGTTGGCCTTCAATCAATAAACAGTTAAGTAAACTGGTAATCCATACATGGAATACTACACACAGTAAAAGGAAATAAATTACTGGTATACTCAGCTTCAGTGAATCTCAAGGGAATTGTGCTGAGTGAAAAAGCCAATATCAAAAGACCGCATACTGTATGTCCTCATTTCTATAACAGCCTTGAAATGACAAAATGATAGAGGTCTAAAATAATTTAGCGGTAGCCAGGGCTTATAGATCACAGCCTTGTCATGGTGAAGGAGTTTGCACAACTTGATGAAGCTATGAATTACACCCTGCAGGGCAGTGCAAAATAAACAGATCTTAATGAAAAGCTCTTAAATTAAACGTGATCAAGAAGGAGATGGCCTGAGTAAATGTACAAATCGTAGGAATCAGTCACGTAAAGTGGATGGAGTGGGGGAATTTAACTCAGATGACCATTATATCAACTACTATGGGCAAGAATTGGAGAAGGAAATGGCAACCCACTCCAGTGTTGTTGCCTGGAGAATCCCAGGGACGGTGAAGCCTGGTGGACTGCCGTCTATGGGGTCACACAGAGTCAGACACGACTGAAGCGACTTAGCAGCAGTAGCAGCAGCATGGGCAAGAATCCCTTAGAAGAAATGGAGTAGCCCTCATAGTCAACAAAAAAGTCCAAAATGCAGTACCTGGGGGCAGTCTCAAAAATGACAGAATGATCTTGGTTTGTTTCCAAGACAAACCATTCAACATCACAGTAATCCAAGTCTATGCCCCAACCACTAATGCTGAAGAAGCTGAAGTTGATCAGTTCTATGAAGACCTACAAGAACCTCCTAGAACTAACACCAAAAAAAAAGATATCCTTTTCATCATAGGGGACTGGATGCAAAAGTAAGAAGTCAAGAGGTACCTGGAGTAATAGGCGACAATAACACAAGAGACAATTTTACACATGGACATCACCAGATGGTCAATACCAAAATCAGATTGATTATATTCTTTGCAGCTGAAGATGGAGGAGCTCTATACAGTCAGCAAAAACAAGACCTGGAGCTGACTGTGGCTCAGACCATCAATTCCTTATTGCAAAATTCAGGCTCAAATTGAAGAAAGTAGGGAAAACCACTAGGCTATTCAGGTATGACCTAAATCAAATCCCTTATGATTATACAGTGGAAGGGACAAATAGATTCAAGGGATTAGATCTGATAGAGTGCCTGAAGAACTATGGATGGAGGTTTGTAACATTGTATAGGAGGCAGTGATCAAAACCATCCCCAAGAAAAAGAAATGCAAAAGGGCAAAATGGTTGTCTGAGGAGGCCTTACAAGATAGCTGTGAAAAGAAGAGAAGCTAAAGGCAAAGGAGAAAAGGAAAGATATACCCATTTGAATGCAGAGTTTCAAAGAATAACAAGGAGAGATAAGAAAGCGTTCCTCAGTGATCAATGCAAAGAAATGGAGGGAAACAATAGAATGGGAAAGACTAGGGATCTCTTCAAGAAAATTAGAGACACCAGGGGACATTTCATGCCCATTTCATATCATTGTGCCGTTTCAAAAATGGGCACAATAAAGGACAGAAATGGTATGGACCTAACAGAAACAGAAGATATTAAGAAGAGGTGGCAAGAATACACAGAAGAACTGTACAAAAAAGGTCTTAATGACCTGGATAATCATGATGGTGTGATCACTCATGTAGAGCCAGACATCCTGGAATGTGAAGTCAAGTGGGTCTTAGGAAGCATTACTAAGAACAAAGATAGTGGAGGCGATGGAATTCCAGTTGAGCTATTTCAAATCCTCAAAGATAATGCTGTGAAAGTGCTGTACTCAATATGCCAGCAAATTTGGAAAACTCAGCAGTGGCCACAGGACTGGAAAAGGTCAGTTTTCATTCCAATCCCAAAGAAAGACAATGCCAAAGAATGTTCAAACTACCACACAATTACACTCATTTCACATGCTAGCAAAGTAATGCTCAAAATCCTTCAAGCTAAGTACGTGAAGACGTACTTCACCAATAGGTGAACTGAGAAATTCCAGCTGTACATGCTGGGTTTAGAAAAGGCAAAGGAACCAGAGATCAAATTGCCAATATCTGATGGGTCATAGGAAAAAACAATGGAATTCCATAAAGACATATATTTCTGCTTTATTGACCACACTAAAGCCTTTGACTGTGTGGATCATAACAAACTTTGGAAAATTTTTAAGGAGATGGGAATGCTAGACCACCTTACCTGCCTCCTGAGCAACCTGTATGCAGGTCAAGAAGCAACAGTTAGGAGCAGACATGAAGCAACAAACTGGTTCAAAACAGAAAGAAGTACATCAAGGCTGTATATTGTCACTCTGCTTATTTAACTTATACACAGAATACATCATGAGAAATGCCAGGCTGGATGAAGCACAAGCTGGAATCAAGATTGCTGGGAGAAATATCAATAACCTCAGATATGTAGATGACACCACTGTAATGGAAGAAGGTGAAGAGGAACTGAAGAGTCTCTTGATGAAGGTAAAAGAGGAGAGTGAAAAAGTTGACTTAGAGCTTAACATTCAGAAAACTAAGATCATGGCATCTGGTCCCATCACTTCATGGCAGATAGATGTGGAAAAATTGGAAACAATGACAGACTTTTATTTTCTTGCCATGACCTTAGTTTTTTGAATGCTGAGTTTTAAGCCAGCTTTTTCACTCTCCTCTTTCATCTTTATTTTTGTAATGTGAGCATTAAGATTGGGCCTGGCCAGAGTGGGCAGTTTCACTCAGTATTTCCCATAACACAACCACTTAATTAGAGGGTTGGAAGCTTCAGTTCCATCCTCCTGACTTCCTGAGAGGAGAGTGGCAGGAGGTTGAATCAATTGCCAATGGCCAATGATTTAATCAATCATGCTGAAGGGTAGCAGAATTTGTCACTCCAAAATATGTCTCTTTGGTATGAGGATTATTTTAGGCTGATTATTTTTAAGCAGACATAGGAAATGGTCTTCAAACTAGATTGCTTGTGTGTGTGCTTAGTCGCTCAGTTGTGTCCAACTCTTTGTGACCCCATGGACTGTAGCCAGCAAGCCTTTGTCCCTGGGATTCTCCAGGCAAGTATACTGGAGTTGGTTGCCATTCCCTTCTCCAGGGGATCTTCCCAACCGGGGAATCAAATACATATCTCCTGCATTGCAGGGTATACTTTAAGGCCTGAGCCAAGGGAAAGCCCCTACCTAGGTTAATGTTACCCTTTTGTATGATACATTTACATTTTTAAGGGAAATTTCCATTTGTAAGGGTGGTATCAATAAGATTCCCTGGAGTAGGAATGCAACCCACCCCAGTATTCTTGCCTGGAAAATCCCATGGACAGAAGAGGCTGGTGGGCTACAGTCCATAGGGTCACAAAGAATCAAACAGGCCACACACACACACACACACACACACACACACATCCCTCTCTATACCAAGCACAGAAGGATTACTCTAAATCTCTAGAAACTCTTATAATTGAAGAAAGTGAAAGTGAAGTCGCTCAGCCGTGTCCGACTCTTTGCGATCCCATGGACTGTAGTCTACCAGGCTTCTCTGTCCATGGGGTTTTCCAGGCAAGAGTACTGGAGTGGGTGAGGGCTTCCCTGATGGCTTAGAGGGTAAAGCGTCCACCTACAGTGTGGGAGACCCGGGTTTAATCCCTGAGTCAGGAAGATCCCCTGGAGAAGGAAATGGCAACCCACTCCAGTATTCTTGCCTGGAAAATCCCATGGATGGAGGAGCCCATGGGGTCACAAAGACATGACTGAGCGACTTCACTTCACTATAATTGAAGAAGGCAGGGCTTAAATCTGCATAACAATCCTATCATAGTTGACCATGATTTTCCTGGTAACCTCCCCAAAGTTATCTCCCCTTCCCTTCCAAGTCTTCTTTTGGTTTTAGCTGGAGATTGTCAACAAAGAATGTTGCCTGTCATCTAGTTCTGCAAAGATCAAGTCCTTAGCCATTGTAGTCACTCAATTTCAATACATCCTGTAAATAATTTAGATTGAAAAACCAGGATGAAGCAGTCTATGTTTTAGACATATGAA
This sequence comes from Odocoileus virginianus, assembly GCF_023699985.2. NCBI lineage: Eukaryota > Metazoa > Chordata > Mammalia > Artiodactyla > Cervidae > Odocoileus > Odocoileus virginianus. Next base: position 5,337,926 of record NW_027224265.1, read on the forward strand.
CCAGGAGCTAGTTAATAAGCATATGAAAGGATGAGGTTCAATGACAGCAGACTCTTGCATCTTTCTTTATATAAACAAGTGCTAAAATCATTAACTTGATACATCTGGGTTTTTTGGTGATTGATGCCCAAAATTTGACTTCTGTGCACTGGTGCCAAATTGAATCTCAGAGTTTTGGGTAAAGTAGTAAAGAATAGCTTTGCTGATTTTACAGACAAAAGGGGACACAGCTGGCTCATTGTGCCTTTCAAAAACTGTGTTTCAACCTGGAGGAATTTGGTGAAGAGTTTCATAGAAATGGTTCAAGTGTGGGGTTGCTGTTAATGACCAGGATGTATGCAGGGCTTGCCTTCCTTAATCTGGCCTCAAGTGGTCTCCTGCTGAACTTCTGTGGTACCTATAATCTATCCTCACTTGGTCTCCTGATCGTCTCTTGATGATTGAATTGAGGAATTGCTTCATCAAGTAGTTACCATCTTCCATGTGTTGAGAGAGTGTCCTGCTTGGTTTCATGACTAATAGTAATCATTTACCAAGATCTATGCTTAAATATTTGTCAGTTCAGTCAGTTCAGTCGCTCAGTCATGTCCGACTCTTTGCGACCTCATGAATCGCAGCACGCCAGGCCTCCCTGTCCATCACCAACTCTTGGAGTTTACCCAAACTCATGTCCACTGAGTTGGTGATGCCATCCAGCCATCTCATCCTCTGTCGTCCCCTTCTCCTCCTGCCCTCAATCTTTCCCAGCATCAGGGTCTTTTCCAATGAGTCAGCTCTTTGCATTGGGTGGCCAAAGTATTGGAGTTTCAGCTTCAACATCAGTCCTTCCAATGAACACCCAGGACTGATAACTACTTGTATTTCCCAGCTAAAAAAATTCATATATATTCTGGCTCCTCCCCTACCTCTTTGAAGCAGTTCCTCTGAGTTATCTGAGAGGTTGTCTCCAGGGCTATAGTCCTCAGTAAGATCCCTGAATAAAACTGAAACTCAACTTTTACAATGTGCGTTGTAAAATTTCACTGAAGGTGTCACTTAAAGTGGTTGCTTGGGCCATTTTGGGGAGCGACTCCATTTTCCTAGTTATCTTCCATGTATATGAAGGACACATATTGTTAAACTTCTGTTTGCTTCTTTCTTGTTAACCTGTCTTTTATTACAGATTAATGTCAATGAAGAACCTAGAATGTTTGAGAGGAGTAATGAAGTTTCCATAAAAACCCAAAAGGAATGGGTTTGAGGTGCTTTCAGGTTGGTGAACACATGGAGATTTGAGGAGAAGAAGGCATGGAAGTTCAACTCCCGTTCCCTATGCCTTCCCACAGGCATCTCTTTCAGCTGGCTGTTCCTGAGTTACATCCTTTTATTTTCTTAAAAAAATTAATCTAGTCAGTAAAATACTTCTTTGAGTTCTGTGAGCCACTCTAGGAAATTAACTGAACCCAATTTATTAGGGGTCATGAAAACCTCTGATCTATAGTAGGTACATCAGAAGCACAGGTGACAGCCAAGACTTTGCATTGACATCTTATTTGTGTGTGCTTGAGCAAGTGTGGGTGGGGAAGGAGGGGCATTCCCGTAGGGCTGAGCACTTCACCTGTGATGTTATCTCCAGGTAGATGGTGTCAGAGTCGAGTTGAACTATAACACATCCAGCAGCTGTTGGACAATTTGGGGATGTATAGTAAAAAAAAAAAAAAAAAAAAAACCACTCTGCATTTATCAAAATTTGGTACCAGAGTATTAAGGACTCAATTACTTTGAAAGTTGGAAAGTTTCTAGGAATTTCCCAAGGGTTAACTACATACTTAGTATCTCCAGCTATCCTGCAAATCTCTGTCCTACCATGCCCAAGTGACCCCATAACCAAATTCCATATTGAGCTGTCCAGTCATATTTTATCATGCTGGAATTTGAATGCTGGAATGAGGTTTTTAAGAGATGGAAGCAAGATGAATGAGGCTGCATCTGGTTTAGGCCCCTTTTCTAGTCCTATTCTAGTGAGGAGTTGTGAAAATCTCTGGAGTGAGACCATGTCTGCTCTTTCTAAAGTCTGGTGGGCCAGCTCATTTTTTGCAACCAAAGAAACTTTCTTGATTCCCAGGAGCATGGAAAAAGTGTTAATCTCTCGATCATGTCTGAGTCTTTGTGACCCCATGGACTATAGCTCTCCAGGCTCCTCTGTCCATGGAATTCTCCAGGCAAGAATACTGGAGTGGGTTGCCACGCCCTCTTCAGGAGATCTTCCTGACCCAGGGATCGAACCTGGGTCTCCCATATTGCAGGCAGATTTTTTACTGTCTGAACCACCAGGGAAGCCTTTAATGGGACATTTATTGAGTGTCTACCATGTGTCAGCAACTAACCTGTGTTATCTAATTAATACTGACAAAACTCTCTGGGATGGATGCTATTATCCCACTAGATAGATGAGAAAACTAAAATTTAAAGATGACTGCTTCCAAAGCCCCTCAGCTGGCAAGTCATGAGGTGTAAGTTTTTTTTCTAATCCTGTGCTTTTTCTACTCATATTTAGACCAGATACAAAATGGGGAAGTTACAATTATACAAACAAGGAAAGAAACAAATGCAGATAGAAAAAAAATCAGAAGGAAATAGATTAAAATGCTAGCCATTCTTCCATTAGGGTTCTGGGACTGGGAGTTTTTCCCTTTTCTGCATTTTCCTAACTTATTTAATGTACACTGATCACTGAAGTATTTTATCACTCTGCTTATTTCACTTATATACAGAGTACCTCATGAGAAATGCTGGACTGAATGAAGCACAGGCTTGAATCAAGATTGCCGGGAGAAATATCAATAACCTCAGATATGCACATGACACCACCCTTATGGCAGAAAGTGAAAAAGAACTAAAGAGCCTCTTGATGAAAGTGAAAGAGGAGAGTGAAAAAGTTGGCTTAAAGCTCAACATTCAGAAAACTAAGATTATGGCATCTGGTCCCATCACTTCATGGCAAATAAATGGGGAAACAGTGAAAACAGTGAGAGACTTTATTTTTTTGGGCTCCAAAATCACTGCAGATGGTGATTGCAGCCATGAAATTAAAAGACACTTGCTCCTTGGAAGAAAAGTTATGACCAACCTAGACAGCATATTAAAAAGCAGAGATATTACTTTGCCAACAAAGGTCCATCTAGTCAAAGCTATGATTTTCCCAGTAGTCATGTATGGATGTGAGAGCTGGACTATAAAGAAAGCTGAATGCTGAAAAAGTGATGCTTCTTGAACTGTGGTATTGGAGAAGACTCTTGAGAGTTCCTTGGACTGCAAGGAGATCCAACCAGTCCATCCTAAAGGAGATCAGTCCTGAATATTCATTGGAAGGACTGATGCTGAAGCTGAAACTCCAATACTTTGGCCACCTGATGTGAAGAACTGACTCACTGGAAAAGACCCTGATGCTGGGAAAGATTGAAGGTGGGAGGAGAAGGGGATGACAGAGGATGAGATGGTTGGATGGCATCACCAACTCGATGGACATGAGTTTGAGTAAGCTCCAGGAGTTGGTGATGGACAGGGAAGCCTGGCGTGCTGCAGTCCGTGGGGTCACAAAGAGTCAGACACAACTGAGTGACTGAGCTGAACTGAGAGTAAAACGAGACCATACAGCTCTGGGGAGTATTCTGGAGTAGCGGCTTCTCCACACGTCCACATGAGTACCTCTGCCTCTTAAGCTGCATTGGCAGCCTTTTACCTGCTCTCTGGGAAAAGATCTTTTCCATGAGTCACCTCACTCCAGCTGCAAAGTGACTTCTTCCTCCAAAAAGCACTGCAATTTAATCACAGATAATTGCTGCTCAGAAAGATCGGCATTTTACATCCCTCAGATTCACTGTCTCTCAAATCAAACAGCTCAGTGAATCATTAAGCAAGTCAGTATAATAGAAATTCTGTTTAAAAACCCACCTCTCTCCTCCGTGCTTGCTGAAGTTACTCTTCATGGTATTGATTGATCATGATGAAAATACTTCTCTCCCCCTATCATTATGCCATAGAATATGTTGATAAAGGCTCAGGGAGCTCAGTTTCTCTCCTGGTTAGAATGAAGGAACTAGCATTTATCAAACATCTGCTTTATGTCCCAAGTTAAGTGCTTTTAACACAGTATTTCATTCATAACAAGGATGGGGAAGAGGTGTGAACATTACCATTTTGCATGCAGGTAGTGAGATGGAGGTGGAAGTGAAAGGTTGTTGCTGAACAATAAGATGCCAGGATTCTTGGCCTCCGGAGGAGACAAATTCAATCCGGGGCCAGAGACGAGGCTGGATTGCTCAGAGCTTCGTCCCTCCCAGTTCTACCACCGAGACGGGGTGGGGATGCACCAGGGGTAGACCTGATGGCATACCTGACTGACGTCCAGCTCTTCACCTCGCTTGCTTCTGATGCCACCCGGGGTGCAATCAAAGTAACCTTCCAGAACTTTTCCCAAACTAAGACCACTGGGGGAAGCATTCGTCACCTGAGTGCCTGTGCACGACCCTGAGTATATTCCTGGCCACAGTAAGACCTGCATGAACTTAAAACTGAGATGCTCCTTCCAAGCGTCACCACACCAGTGTAAGAGCCTCCTCTGGTCCACTAAGAGCCAGTGTTACCAAAGAAAAAAAAAAAAATTGCAGTTCCAATCTGAGTAACCTTTAACCTCAGAGATGCTCTTGGAGCTAGAGCTCCATCTAGCTTCCGAACTTTCGATTCCTAGCGAGGCTAGGCGCTTCCTGACTACCAATCCAAGTTTGGGACCTAGGCCACAGTACAGTAGCAACATAGATTACAAGTCCCTTGAAAGTCTATGATCCGATAGATTAGGTTAGTACTTCTAATTTCCAAGGAGTTATGAAATGGTCAAAGAGACTGAAAAGTTTGACCGAGAAAGGAGAGTTCAGTCCACACGCTTTGCCCATTTCTGGTCGGTTCCTGAAGGAGACATTGGGTGCCTCTTGGCATTGGCAGGTTGGTATAAACCCCGACAGGTTTCTGCCATAAGCCGTATGAGGTCGCCGTGGAACCGCAGAGCAGGGCTCCTCACTTGCTTCACGCAGGGCATTTCATTCATTCACACAGCACACCGTAGAGTTAGTAAAGTACAGCGGAAAACGTGTTCGCTAGGAGAACAAAGAACTAGAGCTCCAAGCATCCTTACCTTGTCCTGAAGGATCCCAGATGAGCCCCCAAGATGAAAGGTTGTTGCTGAACGATAAGACGCGGGATTCTTGGCCTCCAGAGGAGACAAATTCAATCCGGGGCCAGAGACGAGGCTGGATCGCTCAGAGCTTTTGTGTAATAAAGTTTTATTAAAGTATAAAGGAGATAGAGAAAGCTTCTGACATAGGCATCAGAAGGGGGCAGAAAGAGTACCCCCTGCTAGTCTTCAGCTGGATGTTATATAGTCACTAGCAGTCTGTTAATGAAAAGAAAGGAATGTCTTAAAACTCAGAATGGCACCAGATAATTCATCCCAGGCCATAAAACGATTGACTTGAATCTTGTAGAAGGGCAGATTACCATACAAATAGTTTCATTTACATAGATTAGGGGAACAATATCTGAGTATAACATACTGGTTTGTCAAGTAGGTTCTGAGCCATTTGGCAGAACTTGAAGACAGAGTCTGGGGTACACTAACATAGCTTAAGAGAAACATTTCCATAAGAAAAAAATGTATTGGTTAACTCAAGGTTTGAGAATAGTTAGCTTCAGGTGAAACCAGGTGTCATGGCAACACAGCATTTTAAGAGAAACCTCCTTTTAAATTTGTATAGAGAAGGAAAAAAAAATATCGCTAGTTTGTTTCCTCCTGCCGCTTAAGAGAGATAAAAATGTCTGGCACTTGCAGCCTATTTCCTCCATTTGGAGACCCCTGGCCTTCCTGCCTGTTACCCTCTTAGAAGGAGAGGTTCAAAGAGCTGAGCAGGGGGTCTGGTAGAGGCATTGCTGGCATCAGTCCTGACAGCAACCAGACAAGATCTTGACTGTGACCTCTGGCAGGTCACTCACCTTCCTGTAGCCTCAACTGTAAAGAGGGAAGAGTAATAACATTACCCTCATCATTACATTGTTGCAAGAATTAATTTATGATGCTGCTTACTTAATGCCATTAGTACAATGATATTTAAAGTGTTCTTTTTATAGAGCTTGCACTTTTCCCACTAGATTTATTTCCAAAGGTTTTAGGTTTCTTTTTGGTATTGTGGACTTAAAAAAAACCACAACCTAAAAGTTGAGAGTTATATTTTATTTGGTGGAAATTTTTAGACTTAAGCCTGGGAGACAGCATCTCAAGTAACCCTGAGAGAACTGCTCTGAGGAGGCGAGGGGAGGAGCCAGGTTATATAGAAGTTTTGCAACAAAGGGCAGGTAGTCTGAACATCAAAAGATTATTGTTAAAGAAAACCAGATATCCCAAGTTAGGAATTTAGCACTTTTCTGAGTATGGGAAGATGCAAGAGTCGAAATCATTCCTTTGATATGCACGTCATGTATTTGGGGACAGTATCCTATTTTCATATCCTGTGCTTCCCCAGGGGTCACCATCTTACCTGTGGTGGCTGCAATTGCAGGTAACTGAGTTGGACTATAAAGAAAGCTGACCACTGAAGAATTGATGCTTTTGAACTGTGGTGTTGGAGAAGACTCTTGAGAGTCCCTTGGACTGCCAGGAGATCCAACCAGTCCATCCTAAAGGAGATCAGTCCTGGGTGTTCATTGAAGGACTGATGCTGAAGCTGAAACTCCAATACTTTGGCCACCTGATGCAGACAGCTGACTCATTTGAAAAGACCCTGATGCTGGGAAAGATTAAGGGCAGGAGGAGAAGGGGACGACAGAGGATGAGATGGTTGGATGGCATGACCGACTCAACGGAACTGAGTTTAAGTAAGTTCCGGGAGTGGTGATGGACAGGGAAGCCTGGCGTGCTGCAGTTCATGGGGTCAAAAAGAGTCGGACAAGATTGAGTGACTAAAATGACTATGACATTCTTGTTTAATGACATGGCAGGAAATATTCCATTTCTCAGTATTATGAACTGGATACATTTTTACCACTTATGTTTTTAATTTTTTAAAAAATATCTTTTTTTAATGTTAAATTTGTGCAATGAGAATGTAAGCACCACAGAAGGAGAAACTTTATTATACTCTCTGCTATGTCCTGAATTCTAAGAAAAGTGCCTGACATATAGCAGGTATTCATTAAATATTTCCTTAATGGCTGACCATGACAAAATTACTGAATTCTCTTACTGAGCTCTTAGTTTCTGCAGTTGATTCTCTTGAATTTTTAATAAGACAGCAAATTGTCTGCAACTTATAATGATGTTTTCCTTTCCAATATTTATGATTTTTATATGAAACATTATTGATCTGGGTAGACATCTCTGTAGCTGTCCTGTATTAACTAAGACTGTTTCTAATGTTTCGATATTAAGCATGATTTTGGCAAGGTGGGGATTTCTGACAGCAGCCTGTTATCAGATGGCAAAAGTTTCATTCTCTACCAACTTCCCTAAGGCTTGTTTTATATTTTATTTCCCTTTTTTAAGTCAGGAATGAGTGTTGGACTTCATTATCCATGTTCCTGGTATAAATTGAGATGATCATTTTTTTCTCCTTTTATTAATTGATAACCATTTCCTTAGTGATTAAAAGTGTAAAATATATAGACTACATTCATGGGAATGTGCACATGGAATAATGTTTTTTTAATGCTCTTGAAATAAAACACACATGCATGGTGGCCATATAAGCACATTACTGTTACTCATTTCCCTGTCTACCTGCCTGGGTTGCCACACCTTCCCAGGGCCATCCATACCCTGAGCAGGAGAAGCAGCTCATCTATGTAATCATAATGTAAGACACTTCCTGGGTCTTACTGGGGCAGAAAGAGTAAGCGTCCATGAAGCGTCCTTCTGGGTCCTACTCCCTCACTCGGTGATCCTCAGTTGGCTCTGCTCCTTGGAACAGGGTTAGCAAGGACCATCGCTTGGTCTCTGACATCTTTGTCTTCCATTCCTCTCTTCCAGGAGACTGAGGGTAGGTGGAGTTAGCACTGGGGGGCAGACCAGTCATCTTCTGTCCTCCTTGCAACTTCCTTCTCATGGCTTCAGGGGATGGCAAGAGTCTAGCCTTAGGAGTCTCACTGCGGCCCAGCTTTCTCACAGTGCCCTTCTCAGCAAGTAGGAAGCCTGCATCTTATGATCCACTTACTTTCTGCCCCTTGTGCCTGACTCCTAAGAAGAATGATGGCTGAACTCTTGGGCTCCTACCTACAATGCCAGGGACCTCAAAATATTTTGGAGTTAAGTACTGAAGCAACTTTGTAACAGAGAAGAACAGAATCTGTCTTCATTCTGGATCTCTTTCTTTAGCATTTCCTTCCCATTCCTTTTGTTACTATAATCACTAGAAAGATGCTGTCTGTGGCTACAAGTGTATGTCATTTCCTGCTGCGGGGGAGGGGGGGGAACCCTGTGCCTCTGTCTGAATATTAAACTAAAGTGTCTTTGTTCTGCTCGCAGGGAAACACCCTGACCCTGCCCACCGTGAATGGCTACAGGAAAGAAAAAAATGAACAGGTTCCCTTCTCAAGGCAAGCCAAACCAGGGGATATTTTGTAAAACTGATAGCCTTTTTACTTTCTTTCCTCAGCTCCTCCTCTCTCTTTTCTCTAAAAGAAGGAGGCATCCAGACCCCAATAAAATGGTGCTCTAGGATTGCAGTCTGCCATCTCAGTGCCCCAGGACCTCACGTGCCAGACAGCACAGGGCGGGAGTTCATCCAGGTATCCCCAGGCTTGGTCAGAGTTTGGTGCCAGATTGCCAATCCATAATACTTTGCTAAAATTAGCAGAGAGCTGGGGGTCTCAACATTCTTTGTCGACAGGGTCAAAAAGGTTATGACAATAAATGAAGCTGAATTCATTAGAGAGTGGTAGGGATTGGAGCCAACTGAAGTGTGCCGCCATGGTCGAATGTGGGATCAGCGTTGCTGACTCTTCCAATTTTCCAAGGAAAGTAAAAACGACAACAAAACCTAACAAGACTTGCATGTGGCATTTTCAGCTTTGTGAAATGTTGAACGATCAAGTGGAACACATTCACCTCCTGGCCCAGCAGTGTGCAACCTGGAAGCAGAGTGTGTAGTGGGAATTGAAGGGAGATAAGGCTGGACTGGTAAGTTGGGACTACATTCAAAACAGACTGGAATGCCTGGAGTTTTGGTTTTGTGGGTGGTTGGGAGACTCTCCCATGTTCTCTCATGTCCCATGAGACTCTCAGCATGTTCTTCTTAGCAGGGAAGTGGCAGAGCAGCTCTGTCACTTCAGGAGAGGAAATGGATGAAGGAACAGGAGAAATCAGAGGGTAGGAGACCCGGAGGTCCTTGATGTATCCAGATGAAAGATGATGAATGCGGTGGCCAGCACGAGCAGGAGAGGCATTTAGGAGGCAGATTGGAAAGGACTCAGTGAGTAGTGGAGAGAGGGAGCAGGAGGCAGTGAGGCTGGCTTGGCCTCGTAGCTTGGGTAATACAGTGATAGAACATCACTCACAAAACAAGCCATTTTCCCTCCTGCACTCATTCCGAACAGTCCACCGCGTGAAAGGGCCACCTGCCTCCTCCTGCCGGCTTTCTTACTCACTTCCTCTTAGAGCGTTGTTATTTTTAGCACCTCTTCCCCACCACTGTGAAGTCACCCTTTTGCTTTTTTCTTTCTTCTCTCCCCTCCTTTCATGGCTCCATTTCCTTCATGGAGTTGTCATTTCAACCAGCTTCTCTTCCCCGGAGCCTTCCGCCTACGGGTAGCCCTCCCACCACACCTCCTGCCACAAATGAGGCTTTTAATGCTAATTACTGAGGTTTTTGGATCCAGCACAAAAGCCATGCACTTAAAGAAGTGAGACCAGGTGACTGGAGCTTATTTTTAGTGGCCGCAATTTGTCGATTGTCCCATCTATTGTCACAGTGGCACCCAGAGACCAGAGCCCAACTCCAGAGCCCAATGCTGGAGGATTTGGAAGCTCTGCAGTTAGTTAGCTAAGTAGCTAACAGAAGGGTTAACCTAGTGATAAAGTCAGATCCTGTGCTGTGCTGCAACCCTGCCCCTCGCAGTCCTCCCTGATGAGGATAAGAAACTATCAGGGACAGGAATGCAAATAGAGGAGAAGAGGAAGGAAAGACGATGGAACACGAGTCAGTCTGCACACACAGCTCACTGTGTCCATCCCTTCTCTTGCACACCCCAATGCTCCATCCTCTACTGTCCAGAGGAACACCTGGGGTCTCAGTGTCCACTCTGCTCTCAGAGGATGAAAGAAGGCAGGGAGAAAGTGATTTCTTGTTCCTAAGATAGACTGTCCTCTCAAACCAGCTTCATGCTCAGATCTAAGAGACCCACTCCCTGAAACCAGGGCAACTGTGAAAGTGTTAGTTGTTCAGTCATGTCTGACTCTTTGCCCCTTCATGAATTATAGCCTGCCAGGCTCCTCTGCCCATGGATTTCTCCAGGCAAGAACACTGGAGTAGGTTGCCATTTCCTGCTCCAGGGGATCTTCCCAACCCAGAGATCAAACCCAGATCTCCTGCATTGCAGATAGATTCTTCATCGTCTGAGCCACGGCATTTATCCCCATAGGCTACTGGAAAATGGGGGTTTTCAGTACTCGTTAGGGGAGCTAGAGGTTCATCCATACTTGGGAACATTACCCAGCGAAAAGAGGAAAATCTTGGTACATGGAATAGCGTGGGGGATTCTCAAATGGCTTCTGTTGGAGTGACAGAAGCCAGTCTCAAAGGGCTCCATAGTTGTATTCCATTTATATGATAGTCTGGAAAATTCAAACTCATGGGGAAAAAATCAGGTCTGTGGTTTATAAGGGAATGTTAGTGAGAAGAGGAGACTGATGTCCAAGGAGCACAAAGAAAATTTCTGGGGTGATACAAATAGGCCTGATGATGGTGATGGTGACAGTACTATAAACATTTTGTCAGGACTCATAGAACTGTGCACCTATAAACAGCAGATTTTACTCTGTAACTCAAGAGCACAAACCAAAAACAAACAAAAAAAGGAAGAAGAGCTATAGTCTGATGCTCTTAATTCAGATCCAACCCCTAAACCAAATCATGAGTTTCCATTTGAACAGCACTTTGTAGCTCAACTGATGATGAACAAAGTCTTTGGAATCCCTTCCTGCTCTGCTTCTTGCCATGCATGTGATTTGGGGTAAGTTAACCCACCTGTAACTTACAGCACCAGATTTAATTTATTCATCCATAAAGGCAGGATAATAATAGCATCTGCCTTATACAATTTGTGACCTCACTAAATGAGAAAATACAATACATGTGAAGGGGTTGACCCAGTGCCTGGGATATTATTTTTTAAGTTTAAAATAAATATTCTCCACCCTTGTGGCTCAGCTGATAAAGAATCTGCCTGCAATGAGGTAGACCTAGTTTTGATCCCTGGGTTGGGAAGCTCCCCTGGAGAAGGGAAAGGCTACACCCCAGTATTCTGGCCTGGAGAATTCCATCCATGGGGTTGCAAAGAGTCAGACACGACTGAGCAACTTTCACTTTCAGTATTACTCTTGACTAACAGCCTCATATCCACTGATTTTATTCTTAGAGAACCTTGCGGGGTTGGGAACATGACTTTCCCCCCAGTTAAATCTTCATTGACTGGGGGGAATCTTCATTGGGAGAATTTTCGTTGAGATTTAGGGAGATGAAGTTACTTGCTAGAGGGTACATACCTCAGCAGGGAAAGGCTAGGGTCGTGAGCCTTTTGGAGGTCAGGCTCATGGGTTTTCCACTGCATCACAGCCCTTTGCTTCAGAGGAGCCTGGTTGTGCGTTCTTAGGGTCCAATATCCCACTGCTACTCACACCAAGATAGGAGCAGAGGTCTATGTGTAGACTGTGCGTGTAAACGTGAAGAAGCCTGCAGTCCTTGTCTGAGTCCCAGAAAGTTTGAACTTGAGACTTGGTTTTGGTAAGCCTCACTCTGAAATTCTCTCTTGGCGTCTCAGTTTTCTTTTCCATTTACAGGGCAGCAGCATTCCCACTCTCCATTCTGAAGGATTTACAGTAGGAATCAAACGCTCGGCCATGAGAAGGGCTATAGTAATGCAGATTGTTCATGGGAACATGAGCAATTAGAAGTTGTTATTACAAGTCCTCTTAGAGATTTCTAAATCTCTGTTAGAAATCCAGCTAAGAGGGAAACTAACACATAAAGTGTTTCTTCTCTTGATAGCATCATTCTTTCTGCTATGTATTCATAGATTTCCTGCCATGTATCCCAGCCTGAGACGGTGGGTACACTCACAACCTCCCAGAGGGGAAAAGACTCTCATTCTGTTCTTGTTAGCAGATCTCCCAAGGTCTTAGCCTTGGAAATAACTCCTGGACCACTCCATACTGTGCCATCACCTCTACTCCATCCCCACCACCCAGGCCAGAAATTGTTTTGTCTTTATCTTTGCCTCTAAAGAGCCTGGCACAGAAAATTGAGTTGAACAGAGGAGTCATTTGCTCTATTTGAAACTCAACACCTGATTTTTCACAGATAGTCTACCCTCATTTCCTGGCATTCAAATGCCACCCTGTTGTCCTCCTGACTGTGTCCTTGGCTCCTCTCCTCCCAGCCTCTGCACCTACCCTTCCCAGCATAGCCCTTCCCACCCTGCATCAGGGTTGTCTCTTTATGGGTTCATTTTCCTTGGAGGAATAGAAGCTCTTCCAGATTTGTAAGCATGTCTCCAGTTCATCTCTGTTTCCCAAATAATTCAAAACGATCTGGCACATGGATGTTCAGAAGAGCTCTGTTGATTGACTGGCTGGCTAAATTAGTATAAAGTAAAGGTCTTCTGGAGAATGATCCTCGGGGTCCTTTATATGCTCTTGCCTCCTTGGTAAATTTCTTACTAATTTTCCCATTCCTGTTGTACTCATTGTTGATAGTGATCTCATTGTTGCAGCTGAGGAAGGTGATTGGCAGTTTAGTCGCTAAGTCTTGCCCGACTCTTTGCAATCCCATGGACTGTAGCCTGCCAGGCTCCTCAGTCCATGGGATTTCCCAGGCAAGAATACTGGATTGGGTTGCTATTTCCTTCTCCAGGAGACCTTCCCGACCCAGGAATCGAACCCAGGTTTCCTGCATTGCAGGCAGGTTCTTTACCAACTGAGCTACGAGGGAATCTTGACAGTTCCTGGCTATAGGAGCTGTGTTTTGGATATCCATATCCTCAGAGTGGAGGAGATGGTGGGGAGAGGAATAGAGTAGGAAGTCAAGCTGGTGGATGCCTCTAGCCCGCAGTGATATAAACAGGCTTTGAGATTCTCCACTTTCATCCTTTCCCCCTTCTATCCCTCTCCTGCTGCAGCCCGAGAGAATTTTCCAAAATTTGATCATGTAGTTAACTTCCCAAGGTATCACCAGACATCCTGTGGCAAAGAAAGGCTAAATTTATTAGGACTAGCTGTAGTAATAAAGAGCACCATCTAGAAAAAATCTTTACAGTTTCTCAGAAGAAGGATGCAAGAATCCATTCACAGGGTTTGAGGGTCTGGGTTTAAGTGTATGAGGCAGTCTTTTCAAGGTGAGAAACTCACAAGGTAGGCAAAATTAGTGGTAGAGTGGGGTTGATAGATACAATGAGACAGGGTCTTGAAACAGGTCTTAGTAAGTCAACTGTTACTAGGTAAGCAAGGTGTTTGCCCAAGTTAAATACTGTATTGGAACAACTGATTTACAGGAATTTCCTGAAGCAGACAGTGGACTTGTTTGTTGATTTTTTAAAAAAATTATGTATTTATTCAGGCCACTCCAGGTCTTAGTTGTGGCACCTGGGATACATTGCAGCATGTGGGGTCTTTAGCTGTGGTGTGTGGGATCTATTTCCCTGACCAGGGATCAAACCTGGGCCCCTGCATTGGGAGTGCAGAGTCTTAGCCACTGGACCACCAGGGAAGTCCCTGTTTATTGATCTTTTCCAAGCAACATAAACCATGTTAAGATAATGGAGACAAGTGGCCTCCATTCTTAGTCAGAATAGCTTATGTTGTACTTAATACCAGAGGTCATAATTCTCAATGTCATCAAGCCTCTACCCTTTCTTCCAAAAAACAAAGTCCCCCAATTTCTCATTACTTTTATAATAAAGACTAAAATTCTTAAGTGTGTGATAAAGTTTGGACTGTTTTCCATTGTTCCTCCTGCTCTCAGAGCTACGTTGACCTTGTTTTAGTTCCTTGAATGTGCCATGTTTCCTTGAATTTTTGCAGGCCTCTCTGCTTGAAAATACACAGTATTGCATTTGATTCTTATACACACACACACACACATTACTCTATGAAGTGAAAACTAATTATCTTCCCTTTAATGATGACAAAGCTGAGGGAGAGAGAGGTAAAATAAGTTTCCCACAGTCCCATAGCTGACAAGTGGATGCACCAGAAATCAACCCAGGTGCTCTGGCTGCAGAACATACACGCTTAACCATTCCACTCTCCTAAAGCCTGTATGCTCCCCAGAGATGAACACCTATCTTCTTGGCTAATTTTGTTGTCTCCTCTCTTTCTCTTGGACTCAAGGCTGCCATTATAGAGGATGGACTGGAAGGTGGGAAATGCTGAGTGGGGAGTGGAGGTTGGGCAACAGAAGTAACTTTACTATGAAGTTAATGAAGTTTTAACAGTGACATTAAGGGTGGGGTGGTTGGAGTCCTCTGCTTTGGGTACAGGCAATAAAGGGGTGCGCTGTGTGCAGAGAATTTAAACAGTAAAACCAACTAAAAGTGGATCTGCTTTTCTCTGCAACCATTCTCTGGCAAAGCTAAATGAGGTTGGTGATAAAATAGTCCTTCTTGCTGGGCAAACAGGTCACTGTCACATCCCCTTGGTAGACCACTAAGGATAAGCTAAAGCACCCCCTTCCTTGCACAGCTTCCTTCTAAGGCCTGGGACTAAGACTTCTTGGGGGTACTTTGAGAAAGTAACATATTTAACCTACCATCAGTTAAGACCACCATCTTTTCCCACTCAATTTCACCTCTATCTTCCTTCCCTTCGTGTAGCAAGTTAGAGTGGTCCAGGGATCCAATGAAGACAGATTAAGATGGGGACACACTTAGATGATCTTGTGCTCAGTTATGTCCGACTCTTTGTGACTCCATGGACTGTAGCCCACCAGGCTCCTCTGTCCATGGGATTTTTCCAGGCAAGAATACTGGAGCAGGTTGCCATTTCCTTCTCCAGGGATCTTCCCAACCCAGGGATCGAACCCATGTCTCTTGTGTCTCCTGCATTGGCAGGCAGATTCTTTACCACTGCACCACCTGGGAATCCCTAGGCAATCTTAGTGGGATAGATTCATCTTCCACAGTCACTTCCACGTATTGTTATTGGTAGCTACTTTGGTATTAGAATGGCCTCTAGAATACTGCCTCACCTAATGTGACTTGTTTACATTGTGGTAGGTTTCACTGGAATACAAACATCCTTTGGTACCCAGCATAGGACATCTGTGATTAATTGGGATTGAAGTGTACAGAGCCAGATGCTAGTGTGTGAAAACTTTTCGCAAATCTTTAAGCTTACTTTTGAAAAAAAATAAAAGCAAAAAGCCCACAACCAAACATGATTTTTCTCAAATTTCTTAAAAACCTTTAAAAATTACATGAAGTGACTAATAGAATTGTGAAGCTAAAAAAAAAAGTCATAACTGACAATAATAAACATCTAATTTCTTCAGCTATGATAGTGGAAATGCTGGATTGTCTTCAGGGTGTTTTTATAAAAAAAAATTACAAAGTGTTGTGATTTAAAATAGTAGTTGAAGAGGATTATAGAGATGTGTTAGGCAAGTTATTAATACAAATATTATGTTACTTTCTGGATTTGTGCTGCTAATGTATCTGTCAGTGTAACATAATAAAAGGAAAATATCTGGTCTTTGTCCCCAGTTCCTGTCACAGAGCTTCAAAAGCCCAGAGTGCTATGAGTGTCTGTACTAATGAGGTGACTTGTGGTGAGTCCCCAGGTAGCTTTAGGATCCGGGCTGGTCATCAGAAAAGCCAAATATGTGGTTAGAAGATTGGAACTCTTGGCAGCCCAACCTCCAGGGAAGGAGCTGGATATTGAGTCAATCTGTTGTCAATTATTTAATCAGTCATGCTTGTAATAAGACCTCAGTATCAACTGTGGACACCAAGGCTCAGTGGAGCTTCCTGGTTGGTGAGTTCATCAACAGGAAAAGAGGACAGTGTGTCCTGAGTCCCTGGGGAGACTGCATAGGGGCTCTGTGTCCCTCTGAGACCTCTCCCTAAGTACATCCTTTATCATAAAATTGTAAGTGTAGTGCTCCCCATGAGTTGTTCTAGAAAATTACTAAACATGAGGACATGTGAGAATCCCTGACTGGTAGCCAGTGGATCAGCAATATGGTTGGTCTAGGGACCCAATTTGTATTTGTCATCTGATGAAACTTTGGATGAAAATTGGTCTGTTAAAGGGGCTTTATGTGACGTGGTTGTAACTCTTTTACTTTAATGTATTATGGGGATATATAGTGTCTCCCTGGAGAATCTAGCTTCCCCTATCTAGTATTGTGAAACAGAAAACATAAAATCTACCTTTCAATAAATATTAATTGGATGTGCTAAATGGAAACCAGTAAGTTTGCCCAAGTCTACACAGTATAGAAGAGAAGCTGGAATGCTAGTGTAACAAATTCTTTATTTGGTAGCTTGCGTGGAGTGTAGACTGAGGCTTATGGCAAAAATCTATGATTGTCTACATCCCAGTGACACCGCTGGGACTCTAGACCAGAGAATTTCCATTTGAGAACAAATTGTAGCATGCTACTGAGCATTAGTTGAAATCTCCTAGGACTGAAGGACATAAAATCATCTTGAAACCTGAAATGACTTGTTGAGAATGGAGAAACGCTGTAATGGGGAGGGCAATGCCCAAGAGCGCTCCACTTTAAGATGGAAATGGCTTTACAGGAACATGCTACTGGGGAATGTGGGGAATGTGAGGTTCTTACAGAAGGGAAGGGAGGCTCTCTTTCCCTAAGCTGACTCTGGAACTGTCTGAGGAGCTGCTGACCCTTGGCCACCGAATCCCTGGGCAGTGCCCTATGAACAGCCGACCAACAAAGAGCTGCCTGCCGTGAGCACCGCAGCTCCTGTTTGGAGGGTGTACAGCCTCCTGTCTGGAAGGCTGCCGCTCTGATAGAAAGTCAAAACAAATCAGCTTAGTGGACTGATCTGCAGGTTCTTCGCCCCTATATTGGGGTTTTTACCAGCTCACAGGCAGGGGCCAGTGGCCTAGCCACATGGTCAGGCAGAGGGAGTGGAAAACTGGCCTGTTTGCGGATGCCTATACGGGTGCAGTCCTGTGGAAACCACTATAGAAATTGGAGGGGGTGCATTAAAGTGGAACACTTGATGCCCATCAGAAGAAGCCCTTCCAAGGTAGGAAGACGATCTGAACAATGAGGAGTAGGTTTCCTCGTGTTCTCACTTCAGGCTTCCCTGGTCCATGGACCCTGGTGGTCTGCGTTTACCCTGTGAGGCGCAAAAGATGAACAGGAACTCCCAGCCGCCAGCAGGACAAGCACAGACCCCCAGGGGAAGGCCTCCCATGTCGGTAGGCGGCACGTCAGGCCAACGCCGGGAAACCCAGCGTGGGGGGACAAACAAGTCCACGTGGGCAGAGAGCAATTCTGGGCTGGGCCCTGCTCATCCCGGACTTCAAACGCTCAGAGTGCTGGTGACGTGAACGAACAGAAGGTAACTGTACCAGCTTACACTCCCAAGTCACCTTTGTTTAGACTAAGGAACATGCTTTCAGCCTCAGAGTGATGGTTTTTTAGAGCATACGGCCAGGCAATGAAAACACTGTCTGAAACAGGGTAGAGAGGCATGAAGGGCCGGCTTACACTCCTGCATGAGTGTGTGCCCACACTCAGCTTGAGGGGGGCCTCGGGGGTGTGATCCCTAAGTACATATTTGCTTTCATACTTAATTTTGTATTGAGAACTGCATTTATTTTTATTGAATCCCCCCCAACTTAGAATAAGGCCTCCCCAGCCTAGCTCTACTTCTGTTGTGTAAGTTTGATCTATAGCCACATTACCTTCAATTTCTGATGGTGATCTGAAACCTTTTCAGTATTTCCTTTGAACAAAGACAACTCACTAGTCATGTCATAACCATCGACCTGTTATGCTGACCTGTATTGTATTATATAGTTTTCAACACAAGCCCAGAAATAGGAAGGGTGATTGTCACCCCCATTTTACAGCTGGAAAGACTGAGGCTTGGAGCTGGTAAGTGCACTGCCTATGGTCTCATTGACAGGCCGTGGTAGAGACAGATCTTGAGTCCTGCAGTTCCTGCTCTTTAACTGCGTTCTCCTGCCGGAGGGAAGAGAAGTTCTGTGGAACACCTGCAACCAGCACTTCACACACATTGTCTCCTTTAGTCCCCGCCACCTCTTTGTACAAAGGAGGCTGTCGAGGCCCAGAGCAGTGAAGCGACCTGCCCCCGACCCACAGCATAGGAGTGGAAGTGGCATTCAGATGGTGCTTGATCCATCAAGGTCCATTTCTGCAGCAGCATCCTATGGCTGCCAGGGGACATCCTGAGCTCTGATGCCCTGTCCTGCACTCTGCTGACGATGCCCTGTCATGCTGTCCTCGGCCCCCGTCCCAAGCCCACATCTTCTTCAGCAGAGCAAAGCACCGGATCCGGGCCCCAGCAGACTTCCCACACAGCCCATCTGCCTGTCATCAGACACCACAACAAATCTGTTAGGAATCCTGGGACACCTGGCCTGTAGAGAAATGGAGACTGTTTCCTGCTTTAAAGCAGGAGTGGTTTGCTTGTTTGTTTGTTTGTTTTCCCAAAGGCAAACACAGCAGGCCTCCTGATTGAGCTCAGTTCTCTAGGACGGGAGGACGGTAATGGGCCTGCTTTTTGCTGGGTGCCCCTTTCCCAGTCTGGCCCAACTCCTCAGAGTTGGATTTCAGAATTCAGAGGTAGGAAAGCAAACATTGCTTCATTAAAACTTGGGTTCCTGTTTGAGTCATTAGTCATTTTGCCCTAATATTCCCTGATAAGTCTGTGCCTTGCTATTAATCACCAGGCTCGTGGGAGGGAGGGAGCTGCCGGCTGTCACTGCTTCTCTCTTAACCCCTTGTCTGCCGTCTCTGGAGCTTGTAGAAGGTGGGCTTAGGGAGCGGTGGGGTTGGAGAGGCGGTGGGCGCTTTGTCCTGGGGGCTTTGGATGCTGAGCTGTTCTGTCTTGTTAAGGTCGTGATCCTTCTCACCCCTGCAGCAATGTGATGGTGACCTGTCCCTGGGGGTCTGACCTGGGGGCAGGTCTCGTTTACTAGAGCTCCCCATTATCCAGACCAGGAAACTGAGGCTCGGGAGTGGCTTGCTCAAGTTCACATCTCTGGTCGGGGCTGAGCGAGGATAGGAAGTGAAGGATGTTAGGTCCCCCAGCTCTGAGCAGCAGAGGGAGCCCCTGTCCCCGCTGTGTCCCTCCTTCTGTCCATCAGTAGGCTGCTGGGTAGACTGGGGAGAGTGTGTGCTTTAGAGACAGACCCAAAGGAAAAGCCCAGCTCTGCCACTTTTTAGGTGACCTCCTGGCCTTGGTTGGGTCATTTATAGGATGGGGATAATAATATGTTTCTCACAGGGTGGTAAGGGTTAAATGAAAAGCCGTGGGAAGAGCTTTGCACAGTGCAAGTCCCAGAAAATGGCAATTTTCTTCAAACATCCCCTCCCCTTTAGGGGAGCTGTGGCCACTTTTCTCCCAAGAAGAGGGTCTGGCAACTTCCTTTGGATTAAGTGAGTGGACTGTAATGTCTAATCACTCCCCTCAAGTCCCTTCCCAGCACAGAGTTCCAATACAGGGCTCACAGAATGCAGACCCCAAGCCCCAGGGCCTTTGCACAGGATGTGCCCGCTGCCTGGAATACTCAGCCCTGACTTGCAGTCCACAATTACCTGTCAGACTCCTACATATTCTTCAGGCCCAAGTCAGCTCTCTCCTCTGCTTTCTGATCCCACCATCCAGAATTAGTTGTTTTCTCAGTCTGGGAAGAAAGGAGCTGATGGATACAACGCTTGCCATCAACCAAGCCAGTGTGTCTCCCCCTCGCTGTCTCAGAGACTTCTCTAATTAATCGCTCTGTCGGAACATATCTGAATTTTCCTGGATCAATGAGAACTAATGAGGTGTCAGGGAGTGGGGCTGCACAAAGGAAGCACTTGAAAATTTGTTCTTTTTTTCTCCCCAAGATCAAACTTTCCCCAGACTTTGAAAACACTCAACTCTTTCCTTTTAGTGACTTAGATTCATGGACTTTTCAGCACAGATTTGCTCTGGGGTTTGAATTTGAAAACACCCATATCCCCAAAGGTTAAGAACTTCCATTTATTAATTAATTTGCTTACTGGTTCGTTTATTTGATTAATACTAGTCACCCAGTCTGTGCCGTCACTAGCCTCTAGTCCCCAGTCTGGAGATCCCAACTGCGAGCTGGCTCAGCGACTCAGACCTGACCTGTGCCTTAAAAGGCAGCCCTGGGAGGGAGCCACTAGCTGCCCTATTTGTCTGATGCTTTCTCCCGACTATACTCAGGACCTCACGGCGCTGTGATGGTTGGAGAGAAATATCCCAGAAGTGACGTTAGTCTTGTGAAGTCACTTGCCATGTTTCCCTCTGTGTGGCCATGCCACCAACTACACACACTGTTCAGGTCCATTTGTTTCACTTAACTCTGCATTTTAGGAATTTATTTTATATTTAATTTTGTCATATCTTTATGTAAAATATGTATGCGTTTCCTAAGTCAAATCTGCAAAAAACGGTATAGTCAGAGAAGTCTAGTTCCTATCCCTGGACATCCACGTGGATCACCCTTCCTCTGTAAGGAAGCTTTTTAAAATTATGGTTGATCATTCCATTATTTTTATAAATATTAATATGTGTATATCAGTATATATCCACACACTTCTAAATATATGAATATTGCTTTATTTTTATTTGAATTTGTTGTGTATTTTTTAAATTTACCTTTCAATAGGTATGTGTGTCTGTATGTGTATGTCTGCACATCCTTTCTTAAATGACTGGTAGCATATTACAAGCATTTTGTCTGCCTTATACTTTTCACCTAACAGTGCATCCTGGAGGGCCACATGGGTGTAAATAGAGGTCTTAAATTTCTCTTCACAGCTGTACTGGACTCCACTGCTAGTTGCGCCCTAGTTTCTCCAGCCAACTCCCAACTGATAGGCATTTGAGGGGTTTCCAGACCTTCCCTCTATTCTATAGCCACATGATTTATTTTTACTTGCATTTGTAGCTTTTTCTATACCTTTCAAAATGATTATTTTGTTTCGATTCATCTCTTGTAAATGGTATACCTTTAGCTTTGACTTTATTAATCCATCTCTGGAAAACCTTTTTTAACAGGTGAGTTAAAACCATTTGTATTTATTTATTGTTGCAACTGATACATTTGACTTCAGTTCTGTCATATTGTTTTGCATTTCTATAAAGTCATATACATGAGTGTGTGTGTGTTTATACAGTATATGTGTTTCCTTTATTCTATTTGTCTCTGTTTCTTCCTGTCTATACATTTTTTTTAAATTGTTACTTGGCAGAGAGTTGCTTTTCAGTCTTACGTTGGTTTTTCACATAACAGCGTGAATCAATAAGTATATATGTGTCCCCTCCCTCTTGAGCGTCCCTCCCACCCCACACCCCACCCCATCCCTCCAGCTTGCCACAGAGCACCAGGTCCAGCTCCCGTGTTAGACAGCAGCTTCCCATTCATTATTGACTTTACACGTGGCGAGGAACATATTTCAGCACAGCTCTCTCGATTAGTCCCACCCTCTCCTTCCCCTGCTGGGTCCACAGATTTGTTCTCTAAGTGTGTGTCTCTATTCCTGGCCTCCAAATGGGTTCATAACTACCTTTTATTAGATTCCATATATATACATACGCATTAATATACGATATTTTTTTCTTTCTGACTTCTCTCTGTATAACAGGCTCTAGGTTCATTCACCTCAATAGAACTGACTCAAATTCATTCCTTTTTATGGTTGACTAAAACTCCATTGTATGTACAGACCACGTCTTTATCCATTCCTCTGCTGATGGCCATCTAAGTTGCGTCCACGTTCTGGCTGTTGTAACTAGTGCTTCGGTGAACAAAGGGGTACCTGGCTTTCCTCTAAAGGCAGCCCCACCGCGGAGTTCCTCGCTCCCGGGGCCTGCTCTCCAGTTCCCAGCCGCCGAGGACTCCAGCCCGGGTATGTCGGGTTGGGCACAGATTGTGCAGGTCACTCTCCATTCAGACTGTCATGGACCAACGGCTTCACTCTCTGACAGCCTCAAAGTCTTCCCTTCTGTCCCAACCGGTTGCCCCCCAGGCGGGAACCTCGCCCTGCGTCAGCCCCCCGCCCTCTGGGTGCAGGGTCCAGTCTCACTCACTCTCCTCCTCTTTTTCCCTTTGTTCATCCTGCCAAGATTTGCATGGATCTATACATTCCTTTCCAGCGGTCGGTGACTCCTGCCAGTACTCAGCTGGTGTTCTTCGAGATCTCCTGTATCTGAAGATGTGTTCCTGAGGCATCCGGGAATAAGACAGACTGCACAGCCACCCACTCTTCCACCACCTGTTTCCTTCTGCCTACACATTTTGATGTTATAGCAAACTTTCAATTTTTTTTTTTAAAAGTTACTTTTATACCTTTAGGTATGAATGTCCTTTGTTCCCTTGTTCTCTTTCTCTCTCCTTTCTCTCTCTGCCTTCCTTCTCTCCTTTCCTCCTTCCCTTTCTCTTTCTTCCTTGCTTCTTTCTCTCTCTTTCTCCATTTTTGTTACTATCTGTTGGGTCTCTACCACGAATTCTATTGACATTTGCTGGTGACCTCTTCTTACCCTTTATTCTCTCTCCCCAACATGTCCTTTTATTCTCTGTGTGAGTGCTAAGCCACTTCAGTCGTGTCTGACTCTTTGTGATCCCATGGACTGTAGCCCAGCAGGTTCCTCTGTCCATGGGGTTCTCCAGACAACAATGCTGAAGTGGGTTGCTATTCACTATCTACATGGCTGGAAGTGAGCATCTCCCTTCTCCCTCCATCTCTTCATAATTTTCTCCCTTCCATCTTTAATTTAGTCCTAAGGGATTATAGGACTGCAGAGCTAAGTTTTATCCCTAGTAATGTATAGATATAGATATACATATATGTTTACATATAAGTTGTAGTATGTGTGTGTACATATATACTTTTCTAAAAACTGGTAGTTACCTATTTGATGTTCACCAAAACCTGCAGCTGTGGTTCTCTAGTTCTTTAGCTTCTGAAGCTGATTCCTTGGTAGGCGTTCCTGGGTTCAGAACCCCGAGTCCTGACGTGCTTATGACAGATTGCTTGCAGCCTTTGTACCTGAAAGGCCACATTGCTGCCTATGACATTCATGATTAGTCCTCTTTTCTCTTGAGCACCTTGAACATGTTTATTCATATCTTCTGGAATGAAGCAATACCTTGAAAGTCAGCAGTTTTTAATAACATAACCTCAGACGGGATATTCTGTTGCTTCTGCTCTGTTAATTAGAAGTGAGTAAACAGACCCAGCTAAGACTCAAGGAAAAGGGGCTACCAAAAGCCTGAACACTAGGAGATGGGGATCCTTTAGGGTCAGCTAAGAAGCTGCCTACCTACCATAGCATCCTGTTAACTTAGAACCCCCAAATGAAGCAACTCTAAACAAGTTGGAGAATTCAACTATTTCAATAATCCTGCCTCCATGTTTCTACCTAAATTTGCTTCAAATACAGAGATAATGCTTTTTTTTCACCTGTTGGTACTGTTTTCCCCTTCTTTGGCTTCTTATTTATTTTGGTCTTTGCATTTTTTTAACGTAATTTTCATTCACATTGGATGGATGAAACTTGTTTGCCAACAGTAGAGGAGCCATTTCATCCTGAAACAGAAGGCTTCCACTGGGTCTACAAACACGACAGCCAGCCATATGACATCAGTGCTTGTTATTTATTCTCTTATTCTGTGGGTGTTTTATCCAAGGAAATTAGGAGAAGGATGTTTCAGACCCAAAGTTCCTTACCCTTGTGCTTTCACATCCATCTTATCCTCTTAACCCCCTATGAGGTCAGCAATGTGTCCTGTTTTATAGATCAGAGATAACTTGACCAAGGCCACACAGCTGGTGAAGTGGCAAATAGAACTCAAAAAGCAGATTTGGGGTGAGGGTGATGAGGGAGACTAAATCTGTCCTGATTTCCACTTAATTATTTTTTTGCTTAATGCCGTTTGCTTGAACCGTTGCCTCCAGTAGAGTTTTTCCTAATTTGGACTTCAAAAAACATTCCCCTTCCAAAAAAAAAATTAAAATTTTAGTTTTTTTATTCACAGTAGAGCTGGCATTCATATCGTCCTTAATGATGACTTCATGTTTCTTCAAAAGGTTGTTGAGCAAGGGAGGAAAAATTAAGTGAGCCCTAACCATAAACCTTGGCTGATGAAATGGATATCATTCCTCTAGGGTGGACCAACAGGCTAACAGAGAGCCTCCAAATATTTTAGTAGAAGGCAAAATCCAAACCACATTTATAAGAATTTTCTCTTAAAAGTTCTTATAAGTGTGTGAGCCTCTTAAAGAAAATTTTATCTGATAATATATAATACAATATATAAGAAATATCTGATTATTTATAATTACCAAATTTTATCTGATTGTATATGTATATATATTATCAGATAGGGCTTCCCTGGCGGCTCAGTGGTAAAGAATCTGCCTACCAATGCTGGACACAGAGGCTGGTTCAATCCCGTGGTTGGGAAGAGACCCTGGAGGAGGATATGGCAACCCACTCCAGTATTCCTGCCTGGAGCATCCCATGGACCAGGGAGCCTGGTAGGCCACCCAGGGCAGGTCACAAAGAATCAGACATGACTGAACCAACTTAGCACATTATCAGATAAAATACATTTATTGTCAGATAAAATTTGATGATTTTTAAAATCCTGGTTAAAGTGTTCTATTCTCAGGTACTTTGGATGTTGATACATTTAAAATTTTAATTGTATTCACTTTACTTGATTTTGCTTTTTTAGAAATATTAATAGTTTTCATTTACCGAGCACTTTATACTGGTACCTCTGCTAAGCAATGAGACATACATGGTCTCATTATAGCCAAGAACTCCACCAGGTTGGTAGAAACTATTTCCTGGTTTAAATATTGAGGAAATTGAGGACTAGAGAGTTTAAGGAAGTCGGCAAAGGTTACACATTGAGTGGCGTGACCAGGATTTGAATCAGGGTCTGCCTAATTCCGGGGCTGGCCCCTGACTGAGTGGCTGTGTTGACAGCCCTGAGCTGAAAGGAAGAGACATGAGCAGTTGGTCCACTTAATGGTGACAAATCTCATCTAGAAAATCACTTCTCTATTGGCCTCTGTTCATTAAGATGAAAGTTCCCCACTCCCATCTTCCCTCCCGTGGAAGACAAATCTAGTCTCTGTACCTGTGACACTGAATTGCATCTCAGAGACAGAGTTTTGGGTGAAGTAGAAAAGAATTGCCTTATTAGTTTGCCAGACAAAGGGGATCACAACCAGATCAAGCTCTCAAAACTATGTCCTGACCTGGAGACAGTAGTGAGGATTTTTATCACAATGGTTCAAAGAGGGCATGATCAGCTCATCAACACCCTTCTGACTGGCTGGTGGCAAAGTTAGTGGGTGGTGGTTTAGTCACTAAGTCATGTCCAACTCTTGCGACCCCATGGACTGTAATCTGCCAGGCTCCTCTGTCCATGGGATTCTCCAGGCAAGAATACTGGAGTGGGTTGCCATTTCCTTTTCCAGAGGGACTAGCTTAGGTGGCTAACTCAATAAAACTAAGGCATGCCATGTGGGGCCACCCAACATGGATGGGTCATGGTGGAGAGGTGTGACAGAATGTGGTCCACTCGAGAAAGGAATAGCAAAGCATGTCAGTATTCTTGTCTTGAGAACCCCATGAACAGTACGAAATGGCAAAATGATAGGATACTGAAAGAGGAACTCCCTAGGTCAGAAGGTGCCCAATATGCTACTGGAGATCAGTGGAGAAATGACTCCAGAAAGAATGAAGGGATGCAGCCAAAGCAAAAACAATACCCAGTTGTGGATGTGACTGGTGATAGATGCAAGGACCGATGTTATAAAGAGCAATATTGCATAGGAACCTGGAATGTTAGGTCCATGAATCAAGGCAAATTGGAAGTGGTCAAACAGGAGATGGCAAGAGTGAACATCGACATTCTAGGAATCAGCGAACTAAAATGGACTGGAATGGGTGAATTTAACTCAGATGACCATTATATCTACTACTGTGGGCAGGAATCCCTTAGAAGAAATGGAGTAACCATCATAGTCAAAAAAAAAGAGTTGAAAATGCAGTACTTGGGTGCAGTCTCAAAAACGACAGATTGATCTCCGTTTGTTTCCAAGGCAAACCATTAATATCATGGTAATCCAAGCCTATGCCCTGACCAGTAATGCTGAAGAAACTGAAGCTGAACAGTACTATGAAGACCTACAAGACCTTTTAGAACTAACACCCAAAAAAGATGTCCTTTTCATTATAGGAGACTGGAATGCAAAAGTAGGAAGTCAAGAAACACCTGGAGTAACAGGGAAATTTGGCCTTGGAGTACGGAATGAAGCAGGGCAAAGGCTAATAGAGTTTTGCCAAGAGAACGCACTGGTCATAGCAAACACCCTCTTCCAACAACACAAGAGAAGACTCTACATGTAGACTCCACCAGATGGTCAACACCGAAACCAGACTGATTATATTCTTTGCAGCCAAAGATGGAGAAGCTCTATACAGTCAGCAAAAACAAGACTAGGAGCTGACTGTGGCTCAGATCATGAACTCCTTATTGCCAAATTCAGACTTAAATTGAAGAAAGTAGGGAAAACCACTAGACCATTCAGGTATGACCTAAATCAAATCCCTTATGACTATACAGTGAAAGTGAGAAATAGATTTAAGGGACTAGATCTGATAGACAGAGAGCCTGATGAACTATGGACAGAGGTTCATGACATTGTACAGGAGACAGGGATCAAGACCATCCCCATGGAAAAGAAATGCAAAAAAGCAAAATGGCTGTCTGAGGAGGCCTTACAAATAGCTGAGAAAAAAGAGAAGTGAAAAGCAAAGGAGAAAAGGAAAGATATTCCCACTTGAATGCAGAGTTCCAAAGAATATCCAGGAGAGATAAGAAAGCCTTCCTCAGTGATCAATGCAAAGAAATAGAAGAAAACAATAGAATGGGAAAGACTAGAGATCTCTTCAAGAAAATTAGAGATATCAAGGGAACTTTTCATGCAAAGATGGGCACAATAAAGGACAGAAATAGTATGGACTTAACAGAAGCAGAAGATATTAAGGAGAGGTGGCAAGAATATATAGGAGAACTGCACAAAGACTATCTCTTCATGACCCATATAATCACAATGGTGTGATCACTCACCTAGAGCCAGACATCCTGGAATGTGAAGTCAAGTGGGCCTGAGCATCACTACAAACAAAGCTAGTGGAGGTGATGGAATTCCAGTTGAGCTGTTTCAAATCCTAAAAGATGATGCTGTGAAAGTGTGCTGCACTCAATATGCCAGCAAATTTGGAAAACTCAGCAGTGGCCACAGGACTGGAAAAGGTCAGTTTTCATTCCAATCCCAAAGAAAGGCAATGCTAAAGAATGCTCAAACTACCACACAATTGCACATCTCACACGCTAGCAAAGTAATGCTCAAAATTCTCCAAGCCAGGCTTCAACAGTATGTGAACTGTGAATTTCCAGATGTTCAAGGTGGATTTAGAAAAGGCAGAGGAACCAGAGATCAAATTGCCAACATCGATTGGATCATCAAAAAAGTAAGAGAATTTCAGAAAAATATCTACTTGCTGCTTTATTGACTATGCCAAAGCCTTTGACTGTGTGGATCACAACAAACTGTGGAAAATTCTGAAAGTGATGGGAATACCAGACCACCTGACCTGCCTCTTGAGAAACCTGTATGCTGGTCAGGAAGCAACAGTTAGAACTGGACATGGAACAACAGACTGGTTCCAAATAGGAAAAAGAGTACTTCGAGGCTATATATTGTCACCCTGCTTATTTAACTTATATACAGAGTACATCATGAGAAACGCTGGGCTGGATGAAGCAGAAGCTGGAATCAAGATTGCCAGGAGAAATATCAATAAGCTCAGATATGCAGATGACACCACCCTTATGGCAGAGAGTGAAGAGGAACTAAAAAGCCTCTTGATGAAAGTGAAAGAGGAGAGTGAAAAAGTTGGCTTAAAGCTCAATTCAGAAAACTAAAATCATGGCATCCGGTCCCATCATTTCATGGCAAATAGATGGGGAAACATTGGAAACAGTGGCAGACTTTATTTTCTTGGGCTCCAAAATCACTGCAGATGGTAACTGCAGTGAAATTCAAAGATGCTTACTCCTTGTAAGGAAAGTTATGACCAACCTAGACAGCATATTAAAAAGCAGAAACATTACTTTACCAACAAAGGTCCGTCTAGTCAAAGCTGCGGTTTTTCCAGTAGTCATATATGGATGTGAGAGTTGGATTATATAAAGAAAGCTGAGTGCCAAAGAATTGATGCTTTTGAACTGTGGTATTGGAGAAGACTCTTGAGAGTCCCTTGGACAGCAAGGAGATCCAACCAGTCCATCCTAAAGGAGATCAGTCCTGGGTGTTCATTGGAAGGATTGATGCTGAAGCTGAAACTCCAGTACTTTGGCCACCTGATGTGAAGAGCTGACTCATTGGAAAAGACCCTGATGCTGGGAAAGATTGAAGGTGGGAGGAGAAGGGGACGACAGAGGATGAGATGATTGGATGGCATCACTGACTCAATGGACATGAGTTTGAGTAAACTCTGGGAGTTGGTGATGGACAGGGAGGCCTGGCATGCTGCAGTCCATGGGGTCGCAAAAAGTCGGACATGACTAAGTGACTGAACTGAACTGAACTGAATTTGCCTTGTTTCATGGAACTAACATTCCAGGTTCCTATGCAATAGTGCTCTTTACAGTATCGGACTTTACTTCCATCACCACTCACATCCACAACTAGGTGTTGTTTTTGTTTTGGCTCTATCTCTTCATTCTTTATGGAGTTATTTCTCCAGGGATCTCCAGTAACATTTTGGGCACCTATCAACCTGGGGAGTTCATCTTTCAGTGTCCTGTCTTTTTGCCTTTTCATACTGTTCATGGAGTTCTCAAGGCAAGAGATTTGAAATGGTTTGCCATTCCCTTCTCCAGTGGACCACCCTTTGTCAGAACTCTCCACCATGACCCGGCTCTCTTGGGTGGTCCTTCATGGCATGGCTCATAGTTTCATTGAGTTAGACAAGGCTGTGGTCCGTGTAATCAGTTTGATTAGTTTTTTGTGAGTGTGATTTTCATTCTGTTGGCCCTCTGATGGAGAAGATATGAGATAAGGTACAGAGGTACAGGTCAGCAGTGGACTGCTGCAGGGGCAGGGCTCTGGGTGCAGCAGACCTGGTTATGGCATAAGCCCTCTTGGAGGAGGTCACCATTAACCCCACCATAGAGCTGCCAGAACTTACACAGGACTGGGGAAACAGACTCTTGGAGGGCACAAACAAAACCTTGTGCACACCAGGACCCAGGAGAAAGGAGCAGTGACCCCACAAGAGACTGACCCAGACTTGCCCTGTGAGTGTCCAGGAGTCTCCAGTGGAGGCGTGGGTCAGCAGTGGCCTGCTGCAGGGTTGGGGCACTGAGTATAGTAGTGCATAGGAGGGGTCATCATTATCTTCATTACCTCCACCGTAGTTTGGCCTCAGGTCAAATAACAGGGAGGGAACACAGCCCTGCCCACCAACAGAAAGTTGTATTAAAGATTTAGTGAGCATGGAGAGGTTGAATGATGTCTATTTCCTACGATCAAGAATTGGGGGACACAGAAAGTCTTTTGTTCCCAGGAACCCCACAGAGTCCTGCTGGATTTCACCATCTGTTGCTTTCGGTCATTTTCACTTGGTCTGCTCACCTCTACCTCCATAGGGTCAGTTAACCAAATATGAGCAAGATTGGCTAGAGTTTAGGGCAAGGATTACTAGCCTTGACTCATAGTACCTGTGTGTCTTTGGGTCAACTATTTAATCTTGGTGAGCTCCAGTTTCTCCTTCTCTAAAATAATGATAATAGTAACACCTATCTTATACAATTATATACAATTGTATATACAAAATATATACAATTAAATGGAATAAAATATATTAAAAAAGCATAGCATGTGGCGAGTGGTGTTTATGAATAAAAAGTAGTATTAAAATGATCTATTTATCTATCTATTGATATATCTGTCTGTGTAGATATGTCAGATTTGCCAAGGAAATATTACAGGAAGCAGAATTAGACTTTGCACCTCTCTTTAAACTATCACTATATTCACTGATTAAAGTACAAGTCCAGTTTCAAAATGCAAATTTATTTTATTTTCTGAGATACAGATGCTTTATTTCAGTCCTTCACTATGATTCTGGGGAGAGTTTTGCAGTTTTGTCCCAAGCGGGGTGAAGTGGTATCAAAGAGGAAGGACAGCCAGCACTGGGGTGTGGTTTTTGCATCTGCCCCATTGTGTCTTCTGAGATGGCTGCAAATACATATGAAGGCTCTAGGCAAGGACGACACCCAGCCCATCTGTGTCCTATAATAGTGCTGTCTAGAGCTGATGCCCATTCTGCCTCCATGTTCTAGGTGTTAAACGTCCTGGGTTCTGGGTGATCTCCATGGTTCTATAGCTTTCACTCCTAGCTAGCACCCAGAAATTCGGCAGTGAGATTAGAAATCTAGAACATACTGTCATAGCAGTTCAAGCACAAGCTGAAAAACAATTTCCAGACACAGAGTATTTCAGAAGGGAGTGAGTTTATTAAGAACAAAGAGCAAAGATAATGAGGGTGATATAAGCACAGTGGGTTGAACTCCTGACGTGCCAGGGAGAGTCCAAGGGACACTGTTAGAACAGCGAGCCCACTCAAGGGAGAGCTGATGCTTTTTGTCGGTTAGTAGTCAATTTCTGTAGCCTCAAGACAAAGAATTCCTCTGGAAGGGTGGCATTAGGTGATGGGTTGGGGTGCCATAGGGTGAGTACCAGGGTCACCTAATATGGGGTGACCTATATGGGGTCAGGAAGCTGGCCTGTAAGGATGAGGGGGCTTTGGGCAATGGTTACAATGGAGCCGAGTCAATTCTAGAGACGACCTTGGCTCTGGCCCCAGATTTTGTGACCTAACACCTGTGACCTTGGTATGGGACTCCACACATTCTTCAAGTGCTGCTGTCTGGGAGGTGAGATTGGGCTCTCCAAGGAGCCCTTCAGCTCTCCACACTACTGTTTTTCAACATGACCAAACCCCAAGGACGTGCTCCTGAGGTAGAACAACGCCAGGGAGGAGTGTGGTTCCCGTAACTCTCCTACAGACCATCACGGGGTTATTTCTTCAGGCCCTCGTGCACACGCGGCACCCCTGGGAAGCCTCACTGGAGTGATCTAGTCAGTGGTAAGCTGGGGCCTCAGGAGCACACATTCCTCACAAGCACACTGTCTAAAGACCATCAGGAGTTCCTCACACTGGTGGTCTTGGACCACTTTAACAACTACCCACCTTATGCAATGGTCTTATTTTGAAGATGAGGAAAATTGCTCACAACCACATAGTGATGAGAATTGGATTCCCAGCTGGCAAGCTCCTTGAGGGTCAACCAGCATTCTCACCAGGCTAGTGCAGGACTCTGGAAGACAGAAGGTCCCAGGACCCCAGGGCTCCAGGACTCCAGGGCTGCGGGCCTCGGGAGAATTGATCAATGCAAAGACTGAGAGAAGAACAAGCAAAGCCTATATAGGAAGTGCCGGCTGAGCTGTGACTGAGGGGCACTGAGGAGGCCCAAATCGTTACTGAGGGCTCAGTCTGCCTAACTTACTGCTCCCCGTGGCCCTCAGAGGCAGCATTATCGTTCAGCTGTGCAATAAGGAAAATGAGGCCTGCAGAGAGAAAGTGACTTGCCCACAAGGACAGTAACAGGAGTCAGGGAAGCAATCAGGAAAGTGACCATGACGAACACGATGTGAAACGATGGTGGGGACATTGATGATGGTGCTGGTGATAACAGTGATGATGAAGGTGGGGGGGTTAGCCATGAAAACATGATCACAGCAGGGATGATCACGATGGTGACAGTGACATTAGCAAGTAAAGGTAATGACTGACTTTTCTAGAGCTTGGCCCTGGGTCAGCCTCTAGTTAAGAACACTGTAGCCACTATTTTACTGACTTTGCAGCCAGCTCTAAGAAATAGGTGTTTAGCACCATGCATTTTTTGCTCAAAATTGAGGAATTTATTAATATTACCTATACTGTCTTCTTGACATTAGGGGAAAGAAAATCAGGGGGAGGGGGTCATCCTTATCTTGTTCCCCTTTAAAACTTTGGGAAGAAGAAACCATCAGTGGGTTGAAAACTTGGAGTTCTGACAAAGTTAAAGGCACCCAAGTGAAGGGAGGAGCAGGTAGTGATGGAGTCTGCCTGCCAGGACTGTATAAATAGCAACTTGTACCCACACTGCACCTCATCTGCACACATCAAAAGGCACATTAGAAGAACATTAAAATGTCAAGTGGGTTAAATCTGAAATGTGGCCTACCTTGTTACCTTGTGAGGGGGGAGAAAAGCTGTCAAGAACCCAACTCTTCCCGGCTGCTTTGGGCATGTGGGGGGCTACCAGGGCTCTGATGGGGAGACTCACCAAGGGCCACTCCCAAGGGAGCTGGAGCTGGCGAGGGCACTGTCTTCTTTCACAGTCACAGCTCTGGCCTGAGAATTTAGGGTTGTTCCTGGAGGGAGCCTTCTTGGGGTATCTTTTCTGTGAAAGTCTGTGTTACTTCCAGTGGTTCCTTTCTTGAGGGTGCAGGTGGAAAACAGTTCCCTGACCACCCCCTCCCCTCACTGCTGCCTGAAAACCATCCTTTGGGATTATATCTGGTTAAGGTTGTACCACCAGGTACTTTGGGAAATTCTCCCTGGAGGCTTATAAGTTACCAGTCAGAGACACTGATGAGTTTAAACATCTCAAACAACCCCGTAGCCAGTCTCCCTTCTCTCTGATGGACGCCAAAATTCTGAACCATTGGGGAGAGTGTTTGGATTTAGCAGAGTCAAAAATTCTGTTGAGAAGATCTGAATTCAACAAAGTCTACAGATTGGAAAAATCACCCTAAAGAGGCTTACTCAGCATACCTGGCAGAAATAGGTTCATGGTCTACTTTGTCCAGGGTCCATCAATAAGCCGTCACTCTGAGGATCCAGGAGAGGAACCTAGGATGCCTGAAGATTGCAGGGCTGTGTGCCCGCTGGCTTCCCCTGTGGACACTGTGGCAATGAGACAAGCTTATGATTGGGTTGGGGGGGGGGGGGGTGAGTGGCAGGAAAGGCCAGTATCTGGTAAAGACCTGGTGATTGTGGTGGAGTGCCACCTCCCTGCGGTCCACCCCACTGTACAGCCCGCCTCCTCTGGCTCCACCAACAGAAGCTGGAGATGGACTCAACCCTTCAGTCCCACCCAAGAAGAACCCAGAACACTGTGTCAATTGCCTTCCATTTCCAGTCAGCATGTTTCAGATGGTTTTGGCTGAGCAAATAGCAACAAAAGACTCAATGTGATTAGGTAAAGAAGGTAATCTCTCAGCTCATGTGATTGAAAAAGTCCAGAAAATGGGCTAGCTTCAGGTGAGGCTTAATCCAGGCCTTAGAAGCAATGGGCGACAAGGATGATGTAGTAGCTGACCTATACTGAGTACTTTCCTCTTTGCCAGACATTTCCCTAAAACTTTTCATGTTAATTCTCAGGAAAACACCATGAAGAAGGGATCATCACATCCTCTCTTTAAAGATGGAGGGATAGAGGCATAGAGACGTTAAGTTATGTGTTCAAGCTCACACAGCTTACAAGCGGAAAAGTTGGACCTGGAACTTTGCTCATCTGGCACTAGAGCACCAAACCTTGATTCTGTGTGTGACCTCTGCACTGGAACAAAATGGAATTTTGTGTTACCCTTGAAGAACTCATGTTTCAGCAGGAGAGGCAGGAAAAGAAGATAATCACAAAGCAGTGTGAGGCATGTGATGCCATGTGAAGAAATACTGAGGTGAACACAGCCCTGCAAATCTGTCTGACAGCTCCATCCTCACAGCAAACTGAATCCAAATCACCCTAGACAAGCAGCCTTTCAACCAACTGGAGAAATCCTGGTGGTACTGGCCTCAGAAGTCCCCTCTTCAGCTCTATTTAAGCTATATTTTAAAAGACCACATTGCTTATAATTACCTGTGCCTCCTTCAAGACAGGAAAACCTCTTGCCCACTGGGAGGTTTTGCATTTATCCCCCAAAGAGATTTCAGCAGCCTCTTCTTGACATGGTAGAGAACTGGGGCATCAGCCGAGCCCTGGGTGACGAAGGCATCAAAGCAGATACAAGGGGGGGCATCCCGTGATGTCAGCAGGACAGAATGGCAAGGGCAGGGCCCAGGTCAGATCAGTGTCAGGTGGGATCCCGGTATGGCCACTTACTAGCTCTGTGACCTTGAGCAAGTCAGGTCTCCTCTCCGAGCCTCCGTTTTCTCACCTGAAAGGACGACACTAGCACCTGCCTCTACCATGTCAGGATTAAATGTGGTCAGACGTGCAGATTCCCTTTTTTAAATGTTTGCTGCACCCCAAAGCATATGGGACCTTAGTTTTTCCAACCAGGCATTGAACTCACACCCCCTGCGTTGGAAGTCAGAGTCTTAACCACAGAACTCCTGGTGAAGTCCCTAGATTGTTATGTTTTTTTAATGTAACAGACACTTTTCAGGCATCACCTGGTGCATAGTAAATATTCAATACATGCTAGTTCTTGCTGAAATTGTCATTTATCCCCTGGAGAATTTCATGATATAGAAACAGAGCAGAACCTCCTCTTTCTTGGAAATGACATTTGAGATCACTGAGCATGTAATCTCAATCCCTGGCTCAGCAGTTGAAATCTGAAACTACTTTTGTTGTTTACTAGTCACTGTTGTGAATGCAGCAGGTCTTTGTAGGGCCTGGGAGGTCAACTCACATCATGCACGTTATGGAGAAGTTTGTATGTGTCAGCTGCATTCATAAATCTAGGAATGGTCTCATGATTCACTCTGCAAGGATGTTAGGCACCTAAATAGCCAACAAATTAAGCTCAAGTACAAATGACTAGTTGGTTGTTTTAATCTGATAATTTGTGCACACAGGGAATATTGATTTTCTGCTCTATGACAGGCACGATTCTTACTGCTGGGGACACAATAGTAAATCAAATAGGCAGGGTCCCACATCTCACCAAGTTTAGCTTTCCAGAACTTTTCCCTGTTTTCCAGAGCAGGGTGAAGGTTGGAGGGGCAAGGCCAGCAGAGAGGCTGGGTGAGAAGCTGTTTTGCTGAACACGTTAATTCCTAATGAGATAGGGTGTGATCTGAAGTAGGATGATAGACCTGGTGGGGTGGAATGGGGGTGGGGAGTTGAGCGTTAGCAAGGAAAAATAGGAAACTTTATCTAGAGAGTGACAATGGTGGGGTGCATGGGGAGCTGCCCACTGATTGCCTTTGCGCCCAGGACTGGAATGTCAGGGGCAATTTGGGTGACTAGCTGTGCAATGACAGGCCTCCACCCCCAAGAAAACTCTTAAAAGTTAAAATTTGATCACATTCAACAAGAAAAATTTGAAAAGTTCTACACTTGCTTCTTACACAATGAAGACTCACATTGAAGTTTAGTACTTAAATCCACCTCCTGTCTCTCTGATTTGTCTTGTCTGCCCTTTGGAAGCCACAGATGTCTTTCTAAAGCATAAATTTAATCGAACTTTTCTCCATTTTTTAAAATGCCTTCCGGAAAATATCCAACCTCATTAAAAAGCTCACAAGCTTTTTTGCTTTCTGCCTCTGTTTCTAGCCCTCTCTCCCCTACCTGCTCTGTGTCTAACCAGCTCTATCATGCCCTCTGTTTGCAAGGGCCTATCCCACCATGCTCCTTACTGGCAAACTCCTATCCACCTCTCAAGACCCAGCTCAAAAAACCCTCATTGCAATATGTTCTCAGATTCTTAAAAGCAGAGCAAGATATTCCCCACTTTGCACTTCTGTGGAGGTTTGTGCCTGTTTCAGGAGACGGCTTCCCAGCTGTTCTGTCCTCACGATGCAGCTGCAAAAAGCATATTGGGTGCCCCAGCCCTGAGGTAAGTGTGTGCAGGGGCGAGGGCTGAGAGGTGGTATCATGACCACAGCAAAGAGCAGGTGAAGGTGAGAAGAAGGGGTTGGATGGTTTAACCAGTGTTGAGTGCTATGGGGCCATTGAATTGAGGCCTCGGTTCTTTCCCTCAGGGAAGGTCCCATCTCCCTGGAGGAAGTAGAACGAAGTCATGAAGCAGGCTTTCAGTGTTTTAGGAAATTCTGGGCTTGGGCTTCTAATGGCACTGCAGCGTCACAGAGTCAGGGGAACTGCGTATTCCCACGGGGCCTGGATTCCTAAATTCTGTGATTTGATTCCTTACCATTGTACTTGACCTCATGACAATGCTTCCTTCTTCCACTACTGAAACATGCCTCCTCACACACACACACACAAACACACACACACAAACACCCACACACATTCATTTTCTAAATTAAAGTGAAAAAATTAATTAATTAATTAATTAATTAAACTGCTATGGAAAACGGCCCACTCTTTGAGATAAGTGGAGATTAACAGAGGGTCACAGAATCAAGGCAGGGAAGCCCAGCCAGCAGTAATGATGAAGCAGAGGAAACATGTCAAAGCTCCCTTTCTGTCCCCACCTTGCACCCTGCCGGTAGCCTAAGGATCAGCATGCCTGGGCCTGGAGCTAGGCAGCCCTCAGTGCAAAACCCAGCTCTCTTCGGAGCCTCAGTCTTCTCATCAGTGCATTGGGAACAGCGAGGGAATACCACCATCTGCAGGTGAGAATGGACAGCATGGGGAAGGCCGTGCATGGGGCAGGGGGTGGGGAGGAGCCTGTGGAAAGAGCTCTGTAAAACGGTAGCTGTTCGTAGTACAATCCCAGATCCCAGTCCTTGCAAGACTCCCACACGCATTTTTCGTCCATGACCTGTTCAAAGTCGTGGGAAAAAGGGGTGTGGGTGCTGGTCACCTGAACTTTAAGATCGGGTAATTTTATTATCTGCTAGAGCTGCTTTAACGAAGCACTGCAGACGGGGCAGCTTAAACAACAGAAATTTATTTTCTCACAATTGCGGAGGCTGGAAGTCCAAGATCAAGGTGTCAGCAGGGTTGCTCCTTCTGAGGACCTGGGCTGACAGAGGGCCTTCTCCTCCTGTGTTCTCACCTGTCTTCCCTGGGTCCTACTCTCCTTACAAGTGAGAGAGTCAATTCCTAGGCAGGTTGATAAGAAGTCTAGGGGTTCCCAAGGAGAGAGGGGTCTGGAATTCTCAAGGAGGAAGAAAGGACAAACTTTTTTTTCCCCTCTACATTCCTTAGGATTATATAACAATAATGTATCCTGCTTGAGGACAGTCTCTGGAAAAAACCTTCTGGCTAATCCTGTTATCTTAAGGTGTAAATTATGGGAGTAGGTCTAGTAAGATCTTTACAACCTCCAGACATTCTTTTGATTCACTGTAATAACTAATAAAGAGTATATAACTCCATTGCTAACACTAGCAAGGGGTACTCTTTCTGCCTATGTCAGAAGCTTTCTCTATCTCCTTTATACTTTAATAATTAAAACTTTATTACACAAAGCTCTGAGCGATCAAGCCTCGTCTCTGGCCCATGATTGAATTCTTCCAGAGGCCAAGAGTCCCAGCGTCTTTGTGTGGTTCAGCAACAACCTTTCATAAGGACACCAGCCAGATTGGACTGCCCCAGCCCCCCGCCCCCCAGCCAAAGACTTCATTTTAACTTAATTACCACTTAAAAGGTATTATGTCCAAATAGAATCACATTCTGGGGCTCTGGGGGGGTGGGTAGGATTTTAACATACAAATTTAGGAAGACACAACTCAGAATCCATCAGTTCAGTTCAGTTCAGTTCAGTCGCTCAGTCGTGTCCGACTCTTTGCAACACTATGGACTGCAGCACGCCAGGCTTCCCTGTCCATCACCAATCGTAATCCATAATCATAACTAAGTTAGCAAGGAACGACATGGAATGCTCCAGTCCTCAGGCAGAAGCACAGTGCTGGGGGAGGAGGGGACTAAGATTCTTGGGTGACATCGAGGCCTCTGTCCCCACCAGGGTCCCAGCCCAGTGGTGGGTGGGCAGCCAGGCTCCTGCTGACACTAGGCCACCTTGTAGTCGTTTCCTGTTAGAGATCTGAATGGCTGCAAAATCTGCTCAATTCAGAGGAGACGTCTTTCTGTCATGCCCTCAAAGAACGCTCAGAGCAGATGTCTGCTCCTGCGATGAATGATAAATCAGCGTCTGCAATGGAAGAGGCCTGGCATCCTTGGCTCTGTCTATCTGCAAAGGCTTTCAGTCCTCAGAAGGGGCTGAAAGGAGCCAAATTAGACTTCGCTTTTGAAGATTCAAAAGCTGGAGATGAAACTATTTAGAGGTTTTCTTTTTTTTTTTTTTTTTTTGTCTTTTGCCTCCCCCAACCCCCCACCTCATACCATTACTGCCATAGGCAAGACTTTTGAAGAGCAATTTTCTTTTCAATAGAATTCCTTTTCTTTGAGAATATAAAGTACACATTCTAATTTGCTCAACATTCTTAGAGAACCTATTACATACCAGGTACTCTGCTAGGGCTTTCATTCCTATTATGTCGGTGAATGCTCGAAACAGCCTGGAGAGAGAGATGCTGTGATTCTGATTTTACAGCTGAAGGGAACGAGGGATCCATGGAGGGAATCCATCTCAGTCACTTTCTTTTGCAAGTTGACTGAGCCAAGATTTGAGCCCAAGTTTGCAGAATTCTAAGTCCCTTGTAAGAGTTGGACCATAAAGAAAGCTGAGCGCCGAAGAATTGATGCTTTTGAACTGTGGTGTTGGAGAAGACTCTTGAGAGTCCCTTGGACTGCAAGGAGATCCAACCAGTCCATCCTAAAGGAGATCAGTCCTGGGTGTTCATTGGAAGGATTGATGCTGAAGCTGAAACTCCAATACTTTGGCCACCTGATGCAAAGAACTGACTCCTTGGAAAAGACCCTGATGCTGGGAAAGACTGAAGGTGGGAGGAGAAGGGGACGACAGAGGATGAGATGGTTGGATGGCATCACCAACTCGATGGACATGGGTTTGGGTGGACTCCGGGAGTTTGTGATGGACAGGGAGGCCTGGCATGCTGTGATTCATGGGGTCGCAAAGAGTCAGACACGACTGAGTGACTGAACTGAAACTGACTGACTAGTGACCTAGTCGCTAAGTCATGTCCGACTTTTGCGACCCCATGGACTATATACTTCAGTCTCCTCTGTCCATGGGATTCTCCAGGCAAGAACACTGGAGTGGGTTGCCATTTCCTTCTCCAGGGATCTTCCTGACCCAGGAATTGAACCTGGGTCTCCTGCACTGCAGGCAGACTCTTTACCCACTGAGCTAGGAGGGAAGTCCTCTAAGTCCCTTACATGATGCATTTGGCTCTGCTGATGCACTTGGTTTGGCTTAAGTTTCTCAGCACCAGAAGCACCTGGGCACCAACCTGTTGCCTTGAGGTCAGCACATCCAGAGCACAAACCAAGGGCAGAGCTTTGGACTCACAGCTGTTTTCCACTGAGGATGTGCTCTTTGCTCCCATTTCCATCCATTCACTCTGAGCATCTTCCCACAATTTCTGTCCTCCTTCGACCTCCTTATGTTCTCTCCAAACTGTAACAGCTTGACAATGTGGCCTCAAATACATCTGCTTCTCCATAGCTCCCCTCTAGGTAATAGATTTATTCCTACAGCTTGCCCATCAGCATTTCTAATTATGTTTGCCATTGGTCCTTAGCATAAAATCAGAAAGGTGTTCTGGGGAAGGGATAAAAACAAGCCAAAAAATTAAAACCATATTTCACAATGCAGAAAGCTTTGTGAAATCACCCCCTTTCTGAGGGAGGAAAGAAAGATTTAATAAAGCATGATTATTACTTGAAAAATACATTTTAAAATAGGGTAGCAGCGCAGTTAGATTTGTTTCATGAAATCATCTTCCTGGCAGCCACCATCCATGGGTCACTTAAAATGTGCGGGTTCTGTCTAAGACTTCTACATGAATTAACTAATTTGCTCTTCATCACTACTGTATAAGGAGGCATTGCCATTCGCTCCATTTTACAGAGAAAGCTGAAACCCATAAAGGTTGAAAAAGTACTCAAGTTCGAGCAGGTATAAATTGGCAGGGACAGATTTTTAACTCAGGTAATCTGGCTCCAGAGCCCATGTGTTTAGTCATAAAGCAGAGTGAATGCTGTCTTATTTTGCTGAGAAAGTTTGAGGCCTGCTGTTCCCTTGAAGGTGAAAATATAGAGAGGAAACAGTTGCCTAAAAATGGATATCTCCCTGCCACCCCATAACTCCAAACATGCTGCTTTCTGTACAGTGACCATGAAGGAAACTCAAAAAGTGTAGGAAGAACATGGAACCAAGGGAAATGCAATTGCCCCAAGAGTTTCACCATTTAAATCCCATAATGAACTGGGCTCATATTCACCTTAAAGATAGAGACTGTCTCAAAGATTGGGAAAGAAGAATAAAAATATCTACAGCCTCAAAGTTAGAAGGAAGACTGGTCAGTTTCTAACTTGAACTTGAAAGATATAGACCAGGTAGGAGAGAGAGAGAGAGCCTTGAGCAGGTGACCCCCATGTCAGATTATTGTGATGATCAGCTCTCAACTTGAAACCTTAACCATTCAGTCACTCAACTAAGTCCACATCTTCTGGATCCAGCTTCACTATGTGGCAGATTCTATAGACTGATTCATCCAACTCCACTCTGGCACACCTTTCTCTATTATGGAAGCAGGAAAGCTCTCAACTACATTTTCCCCTTGCAGTAATCCGGGTCCACCAAGAAGGTTCACCGAGGCAAGTATCAGAAGATGGAAGTAAGCATCATGGCATCCAGGCAGAGCAAATCTTGGGGCAAGCTTGATGGCAGGGGAGTTAGGCTCTTTTGGGGAAGTGATGGTGGAGGGTTTGGTCAAGTCTCATTATACCTAAACAGCATCAGATACTGCAATGAGATTTCCTTTAGAATTATCTCACAGTATGACTGGTGCTATGGTCTGAATGTTTTTGTTCAGTCAAATTCATATATTAAAATCTTACTCTCCCCCACCCCCTGCCCCCATCCTCAAATTCATTCTACGGGGCCTTTGAGAGGTGATTAGGTCATGAGAGTGGGGCCCTCGTGAGTAGGCTTGTGCTCTTATAAAAGAGGCCCCACGGAGCTCCCTGTTTGCCATGTGAGGGTCCAGTGAAAAATCTACAGCCCAGAAGGAGGGCCTCTTCCTACCATGCTGGCACCTTGATCTCAG
Source organism: Odocoileus virginianus (assembly GCF_023699985.2). Taxonomy (NCBI): domain Eukaryota; kingdom Metazoa; phylum Chordata; class Mammalia; order Artiodactyla; family Cervidae; genus Odocoileus; species Odocoileus virginianus. Next base: position 5,379,653 of record NW_027224265.1, read on the forward strand.
ATTTCCAGCCTCCAGAACTCTGAGAAATAAATTCCTGTTTTTTCTAAGGTATTCCTAGTGTTTTGTTACAGCAGCTTGAACTGATTAAGACAAGGGGGTCTGTCCCCTAGCTACTTGTGCCCAACTCTACAGCGTCTAGATAGACCTCCCTGTCCCTTCTAGAAATTCAAAGTGCCAGTCTCAGTAAGGCTTGCTACTGTAACAGATAACCCTTCAAGTGTCTCAATGGCTTAATACAAGAGAAGTCAACTTGCCTCTTACATCCAAAGTTTGGTGAATGGTATCAGTGTTGGTCATAGTTGTGATATAGTACTACGGTTTTGCAAGATGTCACTGGGGAAAACTGAGTAAAGGATACATGGGGATCTCTTTGTATTAATCCTTCCAACTGTATGCATATCTATAATCACAATAAAATTTAAAAGTTCATTTAAAACCAGGAATGATCCTCCTTATATCACTGCTCAGTGAGTAGCTTTCCTTCTAAGCAGTTATTTAGGAACCCAGGCTTGTTCCATCCTCGACATGTGGCCTCTACATTTATCATGGTTGTCTGCCCTGAGGAGATGAAGGTGAGGATCCTGGAGGTTTGCACATAGGTGATCCATACGGTTCAGGTCCAGGAGAGGAGCAGCTGGTGACTGTTCACATACATTGGCTAGTACTTTACCTGGCCACACCTATCCACCTGGGGGTTGAAAGGAAGCCTGCATGTGCGTCCAAAAAGCTAAACTAAATAAAGCAAGTTTGGTGACTAGTTGGACATGTCCTACTGTGTTCTCTGGAAACCCCCACTGCCCTGTAATAAACTCTGGTCTGCTGCAGTGGGCTGGAGCAGAGTCTGTAGTTGGCCATCAGGAACTTTTTAGACCAGACCCCATTCCATGTTTACCTTGGGTCCCTGGGTGCAGAGTGATTTAAAATAAGACTCCAGTGTCCAATCCCCATACCACTGTATTTCTCAGCTTGCTCCCTGAATTCCCATTGTCCTGTGAAAGACACATTGGACTGAAAATTTGTTTTGCTTACTTCCTAAGAACTAGCCCAGGGCACTGGCAGATTCTCTTGAAAGGATATGCCTCATATAAAACCCAGGAAATAAAAAGAGTTCTGTATTTCCTCCTGTTGGCCATCTAGGAGCCTATTAATGAAGCCGGGTGGCCAGAGGGGGAAAAATACAGATGCAGGGAGGTTGAGTCAGCCCCGCATGAAAGGGCGCACCCAGAGCACTGCAGACATGTAGAACTGTCATCCTTCCTGCTCCCAGAGACTAACCACATGCACAACTCTTTCTGGGAGGCTGGGATTTGTTAAGATTCAAAAAAGCAAAAAACTGGGCTGTTCAAAGGCACTCATCAAAATTCTGGGACCGATTAAGAATTTGAAATTGCTCCTCAAGCTCAGAAGCCACTCACACTTATAAGATTTGAAGCAGACCTTGGCATTGGCAGACAAGCAGGCTCTTAGCTAGTGAGCAAGTTGCCCGCGTGCTCCTTGGGTGACACGGTGCCTGTATGCTGTGTTGTGTTCCCTCGCTCAGTTGTGTCCAGCCCTTTACAACCCCACGGACAGCAGAGCCTGTGCCCATGGGATTCTCCAGGCAAGAATCCTGGAGTGGGTTGTCATGCCCTCCTCCAGGGGATCTTCCCGACCCAAGGATCGAACCCAGGTCTCCTGCACTGCAGGTGGATTCTTCACCATCTGAGCCCCCAGGGGAGCCTGAACACACTGCCTCATTTTATGTATGCTAAATAATATAGTTGACTTATTGCAGCCTGCTTTTCCTTAGACTAATTTTCTGTCTACTTGCCTCCAATTTCAACTGTGATCAGAGCTTTACTTTTCACTCCCCAGCATATTATTTAACAATGCCGCCCTAAATAGAATCCCCTATTAGCAGAGAAATAACACCATTTCTTGCAGACCTACAGTGCATTAGCTCCCAGCCAGATGCTGCTATGTGCATCTTTTCACTAATCTTTAACTCAGTTCTGTGATGTAAGATGATTATTCCTATTTCTAAATTAAAATTTTTTATTGAAGTATAGTTTATTTACAATGCAGTATTAGTTTCAGGTGTATGGCTAAGTGAGTCAGTATTTTATGTATGTCTATTCTTTTTCAGATTTTTTCCTTTATAGGGTAATTACAAAATATTGAGCAGCATTCCCTGTGCTATAGAGTAGTTCCTTGAAAGTGAAAGTGTTAGGAACTCAGTCAGGTCTGACTCTTTTGCAACCCCATGGACTGTAACTCACCAGACTCTTCTGTCCATGGAATTCTCCATGCAAGAATACTGGAGTGGGAAAAAAGAAGAATCTTAGAGTGGGTTGCCATTTCCTTCTCCAGGGGATCTTCCCAACCCTGGATCAAACTCAAGTCTCCTGCATGAAGGGCATATTCTTTACGGCATGAACCATCAGGAGAGCCTAGAGTAGGTCCTTATTGGTTATCTGTTTTATATGTAATAATGTGTATATGCTTAGTCCCCAAATCTTAGTTTATCTGCCTCGCTCATTTTCCCCTTGGTAAACATTAAGTTTGCTTTCTATGTCTGTGGGTCTTCTGTTTTGTAGAGTTCATTGATATCAATTTTTTTTTTTTTAGATTCTATATAAGCAATGCCACATGATATTTGTCTTTCTCTGTCTGTCTTACTTCACTTAGTCTGATAATCTCTGTGATTCTTTAGTTGCTAAGTTGTGTCTGACTCTTTTGTGACCCCGTGGACTGTAGCCTGCCAGACTCCTCTGTCCATGGGATTTCCCAGGCAAAAATACTGGAGTGGGTTGCCACTTAATTCTCCAGGGAACCTTTCTGACTCAGGAATCACACCTGCATCTCCTGCAATGACAGGCAGATTCTTTACCACTGGGCCACCAATGTGGCCTGATACTCTTTAGGTCCATTCATATCATGGCAAAAGGAAAAATTTCATTCTTTTTATGGCTGAGTGATATTCCACCGGGGCTTCCCAGGTGGTGCATTGGTAAAGAATATGCCTGCCAATGAAGGAGACCAAAGAGATGCAGTTTCCATCCTTGGCTTGGGAAGATCTCTGGAGTAGGAAGTGGCAACTCACTTCAGTATTCTCACCTGGAAAATTCCAAGGACAGAGCAGGCTGGTAGGCTACAATCCATGGGGTTGCAAAGAGTCAGACATGACTGAGCACAGCACACATCACAGCAACATTCCATTGTGTGTGTGTGTGTGTGTGTGTGTGTGTGTGTGTGTGTATGTATATATATATATATATGTGTGTGTGTATGTATATATATATATATGTATATGTGTATATATGTGTATATGTATATGTGTATATGTATATTTATATATGTATAAATATCACATCTTCTTATCCATTCATCTGTCAAAAGACATTTAGATTGCTTCCACGACTTGGCTATTGTAAATAGTGCTCCTATAAACATTAGGGTGCAAGTGTCTTTTCTTTTTTTTTAAATTTTTAAACAATTTATTTGAGCTTGCTGTTGATGTATTCTATTTTCTGTACATCAGAATCAGATTTTTTAAGGGACTCTTAAAGAAAGATTTTCAAACCAGTGTCCATAGGCATTAGAGAGTTGATTTTGGAAGTTTTTAGTGGGTTAACAAAAAGGCATTTTATTTCAAAGATAATTGGAAATTGCAAAGTTTAAATACAAGTTATTAAAACAACAATTAAGACATTTTGTGGCCCAGAAACACGCTGATCTTGGTGGCACATGCTCTGCTCCATTTGCAAGCTGATTCGTTTACATATGGCTAGCCAAAAAGTTTGCTTTACATTGCATCATACAGAAAAACCCGAACAAACTTTTTGGCTTACTCAGTAGTTCTAGCTGATATTCTCCTTGCCAAGGAGGTCATGTGTTTTTAATTGATAGAGGAAAAATGAAACCACTTTCTCTCTTTGCAGAGCCAGCATAGGACAGTGGAAAAATATTCAGTTCTAGAGTCAGACTGCTGGGGTTAAAATCAAAGCTCTGCCTCTATCAAATTCTGGGGCCTTGGCAAGTTAGTTAACCTCTCTGTGCTGCTGTTTTATTTGTATTATTAAAACAGGGATGATAATAATATGACCTATCTTGTGGGGTTATTATGAAGATTAAAATGAAAGAATCATGATAAGCATTTGACACATGAGATCAATATATGTAATTCTTCAAAATTTACATGTAGTCATATCCACCTTTTTCTGATGTACAGTCCTATGAATTTTTTAAATTAATTTATTTATTTTAATTGGAGGTTAATTACTTTACAATATTGTAGTGGTTTTTGCCATACATTGACATGAATCAGCCACGGGTATACATGTGTTCTCCATCCTGAACCCCCCTCCCACCTCCATCCCCATCCCTCAGGGTCATCCCAGTGCGCCAGCCCTGAGCGCCCTGACTCAGGCATCGAACCTGGACTGGCAATCCATTTCACATATGATAATATACATGTTTCAATGCTATTTTCTCAAATCATCCCACCCTCTCCTTCTCCCAGAGTCCAAAAGTCTGTTCTTTATATCTGTGTCTCTTTTGCTGTCTTGCATATAGGGTCATCATTACCATCTTTCTAAATTCCATATATATGCATTAGTATACTGTATTGGTGTTTTTCTTTCTGACTTACTTCACTCTGTATAATAGGCTCCAGTTTCATCCACCTCATTAGAACTGATTCAAATGCATTCTTTTTAATAGCTGAGTAATATTCCATTGTGTATATGTACCACAACTTTCTTATCCATTCGTCTGACAGTGGACATCTAGGTTGCTTCCATGTCCTTATTAGGGTTTTCTCCATATATGCACAGGAGTGGGATTCCTGGCTCATATGGTAGCTTTATTTTTTGCTTTTTTAAGGGACCTCCATACTGTTCTATACATTGCCTGTACTAATTAAATTTTTATTTGGTGATAATTATAGATTTGGGTGCAGTAGGAAGAAACAATTCCAAGAAATCCTTTACTCAGTTTCTCCCCATGATGCGTCTTGAAAACTGTAGTGCTACATCACAACCAGATTGACACCGACACAGTCTTGGTCAGAATGCCCTGGTTTTATTTGTACTCATTGGTGTGTGTGTGTGTGTGCTCTGTGTGGGGTGTGTGTGTGTGTGTGTGTGTGTGTGTGTGTGTGTGTGTGTGTGTGTGTGTGTGTGTGTGTGTGGTGTGTGTGTGTGTGGGGTGTGTGTGTGTGTGTGTGTGTGTGTGTGTGCTCTGTGTGGGTGTGTGTGTGTGTGTGTGTGTGTGGTGTGTGTGTGTGTGGTGTGTGTGTGTGTGTGTGTGTGTGTGTGTGTGTGTGTGTGTGTGTGTGTGTGTGTGTGGTGTGTGTGTGTGGTGTGTGTGTGTGTGTGTGTGTGTGTGTGTGTGTGTGTGGTGTGTGTGTGTGTGTGTGTGTGTGCGTGTGTGTGTGGTGTGTGGTGTGTGTGTGTGTGTGTGTGTGTGTGTGGTGTGTGTGTGTGTGTGTGTGGGCATGTGTGTGTGTGTGGTGTGTGGTTGTGTGTGTGTGTGTGTGTGTGTGTGTGTGTGTGTGTGTGGTGTGTGTGTGTGTGTGTGTGTGTGGGTGTATGTGGGTGTGTGTGTGTGTGGGTGTGTGTGTGGGTGTGTGTGTGTGTGTGTGTGTGTGTGTGTGTGTGTGTGTGTGTGTGTGTGTGTGTGTGTGTGTGTGTGTGTGGTGTGTGTATGTGTGTGTGGTGTGTGTGTGGTGTGTGTGTGTGTGTGTGTGTGTGTGTGTGGTGTGTGTGTGTATGTGGTGTGTGTGGTGTGTGTGTGTGTGTGTGTGGTGTGTGTGTGTGTGTGTGTGTGTGTGTGTGTGTGTGGTGTGTGTGTGTGTGTGTGTGTGTGGTGTGTGGTGTGTGTGTGTGTGTGTGGTGTGTGTGTGTGTGTGTGTGTGTGTGTGTGGTGTGTGTGTGATGTGTGTGTGATGTGTGTGTGTTGTGTGTGTGTGTGTGTGTGTGTGTGTGTGTGTGTGTTTTCCTCTCTGCAGCTTTACCGCACATCTAGGTTCACACAGCCACCTCCATGGTCAAGATACAGAGCAACTCCCTCACCACACGAATCCTTTCCGTAGCCCTTTTATAACCCTGCCTGCTTCCTGCCTGACTCCATCTCCTGAATTTCTGACAACCACTATCTGTCCCCTGTTTCTATAATTGTCCGTTTTCAAGAATGTTATTATACTAAGCAGGGTTCTCCAGAGAAGCAGAACTGTGAGTGTTATTGTTTGCAAATTTACTTTACCCTGAGTCCTTTGGTAACTATTAACTAAAGTATTAGATCAGTTAGAACCCATTGTTCTTGACGGGCCGGTTTTTCACAAGTAGCCTCCTTCCTGCTTTCTTCTGGAGTCTCTCTTTTCTATCCTCCTGTGTGTTTAGAAGTTTTCCATCTTCTTATTTCTGTATTTTCTATTGGTGTAGGAGCTATGTGGCACAGGATATTGTCTTTCCTTCTCAGTACAGTTGAAGAGTAATATCACAGCAAGTCCCTGATGCAATTGAAAGGGAGAAAAGAAAGCAGTGTTTAGTACTAGATGTTCTGAAAGGGTGCAGTTTCCTACAGGTTACCTATCATCCACCTACATGCTACTGCAGTGGGAGGCAATTCAGCAGAGTTCAGAACGCCAGCCTGGGCGCCACTGCCTGTCATTCTGCAAGACCTCTGAACTTGCTGAGCTATGATTCCTTCCCGTGCTCAGTTTCTGATGGCAAAAAGGAGTGATAAAAGAACCTACTGTATAGCGTTGTTAGAAAGATGTAAAGTGTTGAGCCCAGTGCTCGGCACAGCATACTTTTAGCTCTTGCTATTTTGATACCAGAGAAGAGAAAGAAAAATGAGCGATGGAGTCAAAAAGTAGCAGTAAAGAAGAGATTCAGAGAGGTAGCTTAGGGGACGCACTCTAGCAGTTCACTGAAGCAGGACCGTAAGGTAGCTTAGAACTGCCAAAAGGATTTTCAGAGATGTATAGAACAGACCTCAGCCTTCCCTTTGGAGAGCACTTTGTTATCCCTCCTCCTGTTCACAGCCAGCCTCTCTAGCAGGCATTGTGGGGAATTCACTGGTCAGGATGCTAAATAGAAAATGACATGGGCCGGAGATACCCGTGATGATTCTGCTTAACCGGAACAGATGCAGGAAATCCTCAGACGGGTCTGGATGGAGCTGTCTGGTAAAGCAGTGGACATTCAGAGCATGAATAAATGTTACAAATGAAAGAAGTGTCGCCAGTGTAACAATAGCTTCCCTGGAAAGTTCAAATCCAGTGGTGAGTTATGCCAAGTAGTAGTGGAAATAAAATTATTTGCTATTAAATCAGGGCTTCTTTCATGCCAGACAGTTTTTTTTTTTTAAGTTTTTTTAGGGATGTTTCTCATTTTACAGATGAGGCATCTGAGGCTGTTGATGATGAGGTTAGTGATGAATCTTTAGAGTTTCCAGATGGTGTGGATTCAAAACTCAAGTTCTTAATCCCTGTGGCCCTGGGGAAAGAAGAGAAGAAAGGGGGTTCTAGAGGATTCACCCCATCTCCAAACATCTTGAGAAGGATGCTGAACATTTTACCTCTAAATTGGTTACTGCAGCTTGTTGGCAGGGAGGCATTCGGAAGCCATCAGTGGGGATATGCTAGGAGGCCTCAGGCTGTGTTCTTGGGCCTCGGGCTCTCCCCAAAACTGAGAAGTACTGGAGTTCGTGGGAGCTATAAAAGAGGAAACAGTAGCAGTCAAATGCAAGCATCAATAATAAGAATTATCAAGGTCAGGTATACCATTGCTTAAATTACCCAAAGATTTGAAAGATGCTTACTAGAAACATCACTGTCTCAGTTAAGGATGCAGGGCAAATGTTTTCAGATGCACTGCATTTGGAAACAGAATACTATTTTCTAAACACTTCCACAGAGAACACTATAAATACAGAATATATGTGTTGGTGTGGCAGGGATCTCTTATATTTTTTCTGATTCCCTTCTTTTGGCACTTGGGAGGGTCACCAAGCATCCCAGGCTACTTAGCTCAGTGGTTTTTGCCTGTTGTCCTGGCTTAGTTATGAAGACACCCCTTTCATTCCCCCAGATAATTCCAGTTTGGAGGATAAATGATATGCTCATCTCAGGTCACACTGAGAAGGGTAGACCCATGTCCTCAGTAAGACTCAAGTTCACCTGGACACAAGCATGGGTCCAGGACTGAGACCATCCCTGAGCAGGGTCAATCCGTATCCTTCCCAGGAGGGATTTGTGAAGGTTGAGAGAGAGAAGTACTGTTTGGATACTATTTTGTAAAATGCATGTTTGGAGCCACTGGTAGCTGCTTAGAGTGGGCCTGGCCAGAGAGAGTGGGCTGGTGCACAAAGACAGCAGAGCTTAGAGTCAGAGAGAGAGACGGGGGCGGAGGGCAACTGAGCTTGGGGTCCTGAGGACCCCTCCATCGTTGCGCCATGCTGAACGTTAAAGCACCTAGTTACATAAGTCAATACATTTGTTTTTCTTTTTAGTTGTTTTAAATTGGATTTCCGCCATTTGCCACAAAGAAAAAGATATCAGCATTCTGAATGGGGATGGGCCTCTCTCAGGTTCTTATCGAAGGAATTTTATATGATCTATGTCATCCAATCTTGGGAAACATCATGTCAGGTATGAATCATTAAACCCCCTGCGTAACTGAAAAATCCAAAACTCAGGCATCAATGACTTGTTCAAGAAACAGCCTAGCCGGCATGTGCTAGCCCTTAACGCAGGGCCTGTGACTCCTTATCACACCGTGGGGACCAGTCTGCCAGGCAAGAGGCCACACGGCTGCTCCCGATGCCCCTGCTGGAGCTGTGAGTCCACACCCCACTGCCCCAAATCCACATACCTGCACCAACTTCCTCGTTAATGATCTCCTTCTCCCTGAAAAACGTCATGTCCGGTGTTCATCCACAAGTTGACCTGGAACATACCAATGCACAGTTTTGATCTCAGTTTCCATGGGAAATTACAGAAGCCTAGCACACAGGACCCTCTGAACACTGAAATGATGGATCGGGAAATGCCTGGTGGCTGCCAAGTACCACATTTGTTGGTTATGTGTTCTTCATTCTGTTAAATCTTAGTCTTTCCTGAACCAACCCTTATTTTACTTTCCAAAAGGCAAGAAAACCTTGTACATCAGGCAGACCAGCCCATATGGTTTGCCCAGGTCCAAAGGGTTTTCCAGGATGCAAGACTTTCAGTGCTAAACGTGGGCAAGTCCCAGGAAAACCAGGGTGGGTGGTGACCCTGCTGTGCTCTGACCTTCTTGTGCTGCCCTTCTTGTCACATGGTGAGAGGACTCATCTGAAATTTTCTTCACTCTCCTCTTAATTGCTGTACAACCTTGGCCAAGTCTCTTCATCCATCCATTCATTTATATACTCAGTAAGGGCTTCCCTGGTGGTTCAGTGGTAAAGAATTTGCCTGCAATGCGGGAGACCCAGTTTGATCCCTGGGTCAGGAAGGTCTCCTGGAGAAAGACAGTGGCAACTTGCTCCAGTATTCTTGCCTGGAGAATCCCATGGACAGAGGAGCCTGGCGGGCTATGGAGGATACAACTTAGCGACCAAACAACCAACTCTTTATTGGATGCCTACTTGGCTAAGCACTGCCTCAATTTCCTCATTTATAGACTGGAATATTAACACCTACCTTATGCAGGAAGTATAGGAAATAAGTGAAGCCATATTTGTTTGAGGCCCATAGTAGCTATTAAGATGATGGTGGTGGAGAAATCTAGTTCCTAACCTCTGCTCTTGCAAAGGTACCCAGCCACTCCACCAAGCTTTTAATTGGAAAGCAGCCCTCTCTGCATCTCCTTTCAACATTGCTAGTGGCTCCTCTAAGCGCTCCTATGAGACAGTACTCTGGCTTCAAATCCTGTGGTGGGGGGAGTCTGGCCTCAAAATCTCTGGCTTTTACAACCGCATGGCTCACACTGTCAACCCGAGAGGAAGAAAGGAGCCTGCACTTCTCTCTGCCCACCCTAACTGACCGTGAAAGGTCCAGTCCGGACTTCTGTTTGGATCACGTCACTTTATCCACCCACCAAAATGGGACGGGACAGACCCAGAAAGGCAGAGAATTCTACTCGCCAGCAAGCCATCACTTTATATGAACGTCACTCAAGCATTTGGATTCTGAACCCAGACACACTCAAAGCAGAGGCGAAGGCTATGACCATCCCAGGAAAATAAGCACACAAGGATAGGGATGCTGGTGTGAAAGCTGTCCTCCATGGTGAACATCCAGAGCCTGGATGAAATGGGTTGTGTACCTTTAGAAGAAGGGATACACGATTGGGAACATGAGTCTTTAAGTACCTTGTTTATGCATTTACAAATCCACCAGATAAGCCTCAGGAGCAGAAAGATGAGAGTCACTTTCTCAACCATGGGATAGATATGGCCAGGTCAGAGACCTGTGCCTTGAATTCTCCACTCCTTCTAAATCCCCAGCACAATTACCAAAAGGGTACAGTAACATAGGAAATCTATGTCATAAGAAAAAGAATTCCTGTTTTAGCAGGTGAGCATCCCTTGAATCACGTCAGTTGTACCTTTTGGGAGGCTGGATACCTTGATGAACAGCTCAGCTGAAGTGTGGGGAATGAGGCCCACCTAGGTCAAGTGTTAAAGCAAGGATGGGTGACTTCTGAATTATCATTCTAGGGTACAGAACAGTCTGGTTCTATACCCCAGAGTATAGAACCAACTATTTAGTGCCAACCTGCTTGAGATGCTACAGGATTTTTAGGCAAAGACTGTTGGGAGGAAATAACTCAGGCTGGCTGGACTAGGAGGAAGACAGCAGTGGGCAAGCTCCATTCTGTTGCTGCTACAGGCTGGCACTGAAGGGGGATGATGCTCGGGAGCAGTGATGTTGCCTATGCACCGTCCCTGCTTCCACTCGGCATCCACGGCTTGCCAAGGCACTTCCATCAGAGAAGGGGATTGGCAGGAGTGCACATGCCCCTCAAGTAACGGAGCCACAGCAACGAAATCAGAAAAGACACCCTTACACTTGAGCAAGCGCCTTCTTTTTTTAAATTAATTTGTTTATTTTAATTGGAGGCTAATCACTTTACAATATTGTGGTGGATTTTGCCATACACTGACATGACTCAGCCACGAGTGTACATGTGTCCTCCGGTCCCGAGCCCCCTCCCACCCCCCTCCCCATCCCATCCCTCTGGGTCATCCCAGTGCACTGGCTTTGAATGCCCTGTTTCATGCGTTGAACTTAGATGGGTCATCTATTTCGCACATGGTAATATACATGTTTCAATGCTATTCTCTCAAATCATCCCACCCTCGCCTTCTCCCACAGAGTCCAAAAGTCTGTTCTTTATATCTGTGTCTCTATTGCCGTCTCGTATATAGGATCTCGTATATAGGCACTTGAGCAAGAGCCTTCTTTTCTCCCCAAAGGCTGCCTCTGCTCTGACTCCTGGATATTACTCAGCTTGAGTAACATTCATGGGAGGGAAGGACAGTGAGGGCTCAGCAAAGCAAACATTCAGAAAAAAACTGACCAACATGCATTTCCATATAAAGAAGAGTACTTGATATAATGTAGCTAACTTAGAAATAAATTGACATATAAAACTCAGTTATGAAAATATGAAAGAAATGGCTATGAGCCATGACACCAATGAAAAAGGGAGCATCTTCTCATAGTTGCTATTATCTACATGCGATAGAAAGCATGGGAAGAAGTGCCACAAGAGACTGGAGGAGCTTGAGACAACTCTGCTTAGAGAGCTGAGATGCCATCTGACTTGGGTCTTGAGAGATGCACAGGGGTACCTTGCTGAGCAGCCAAGGGGGAGAGTGTATTTCAGGCAGGCAAGAGGCAAAGAGACTTGCAAATACATCCTGTGTTCAGAATACACAGAAAATGTCATTATGAAGACTTCTGCTTAGACTTAAACACAAGTTTACTTCTGCCTTCTCCTGAAATCCCACAAAACAGACATAAACCCACAAGGATGGAGATTGGGAGAGGAGGCAAGAGAAATAAAATATTGGAAGTTTGAAGATAGAAAGTCAAGAGATCACTGACCTGGCAGAAGAGTGGAGAGTACTTAAACGTAACCTGAGTCACCCCACAGAACCTCGAGACTTAGTTTCTCTCTCTTGTATTAGCAGAGCACACCTTCCAGTAAATTCTTTAGAAGAGATGCCTGGATAGGAAAGATGAGATTGACAGCAAAAGATGCAGCTAACATTTTGCATAAAGAGCAGTTCAACTGGGACCCCTGACCCTTCCCATGCTTCCAGAGATATGACTCGCCTTCATCTTTGCAGAAGACTGAGGTTTCAATTCCTGGTGGTGTTGAACCAGATAATGACTGGATTCTGAGATTCCAGATATAGCTGAGGTTAGAGCTGTCATACTGATTGAGATTAGATGAAAATCCATCTGCTACAAGGTGAGTCGATGCCTCCTCCACCAGTCACCTTTTCTATCTTGGGGATAAGAATAGTTTCATCCAGGCTACTCTACCAATTCCAAGTAAGAAATAGGATTAATTTGCAGGAAACAGGCTAATCTAAGAAAAAAGGCCTTCAGAAAACTATGGTTGTGGGGAGCTGCTCCCTGATGAATTAACTTAGCCAAATGACCCCACAGTGAAGACCACCATTCAGCTAGTCAACCAGTCCTGTCCAAGAGCTCCAGATTTCTTTCTAGTGCCTCACTCTGTAATGCCAGTGGACTACCAAGTACCACTAGAAGTTTGAGCCATTCAAGAGAAAAACCAAACCGACCGACTAACCAATCAAACAAGCCACCAACCAGAAATCCACTAGGAGTGAAAGTAGAAGGAAATATTTTTTAAAAAGCAAAATATATACTCAAAAGGCAAAAATAAGAGAGATGGAACACGCATGAAACAGAAAAGGCTAGAAAACAAAAATGCCCAGAGAATAAGAAAGACTTCTTAGAAAGTAAAATTCATGAGAAAGTTTAGGGAGATAAAGTAAAAATCATGGCTTAGAATAGAGAACAGGAAGAAAAACAAATGAAGAAAAAATAAGAAGAGTTAACAGAAATGTGTAAATCCTAGTGCATAGCACAGAGAACTGTATTCAATATCCTGTGACAAGCCTACTGGAAAAGAGTATGAAAAAGAATGCATAGAGATATATAACTGAATCACAATGTAATTAACACAACAGTGTAAATCAGCTGTACTTAAATTTTTCTAAAAATTACAGAATCAGTTTGGGAGCTCAATGTTAATAAAAATAGGAGTTTCAGAGTAAAGAAAATTAAAAACAGAGGAGCATGATTTACCATAGAAATGACATAAGAAAGTTTTCTAAGACTGAATTCCAAGGGGCCCACTAAGTATGCAGCGTAAAAATGAAAAAAAAAAAAAAAAGACAAATCACCTCATTAAGAAAATTTAACAGTACTGGGAAAAATTTAAGTATTGAAATCAGTGGGTGGGATGAGTGAAATATACAGGGTATCTGCAGAGAATCAGAATGGCATTGGATTCTCAAGAACAATAGGAAAATTGGAGCCACATTCTCAAACCTGCAGGAACATGGTGTTCACTCTGGAACCCTATACCCATCCAATAATTAAACAAGCTTCCCTTTTCAGGTATTAACTGCAAGATGTACTCTGCTAAAGACAGAAAATCCAAGACAGAGGAAAATGTGGGATGCAGAACCAGAAAAAAAGGAAAGGAATACCCAGGAGGGTGGGGAACAGAAAACCGAGGAAGCAGCCGGGCAGCCTGTCCAGGTAGGAGAGGACAAGGTGCCTGCTAGAAACATCACCATGGAACGATGAAGCCAATAACATCCCTGATGCACGTATTAAGAGGAGATTGGCATCTTTGTCAGAGAGTTCTAGAATGAAGTCATGACAGGCATTATAAAAAAATGAACACATGAAAAAGAGAAACCATTCCAGAGATATCTAATAGTTATAAAAGAAAGAAAATACAGTCGTACAAGACTCAGCTGTGAATAGTACATATATGAGCATAAATGTGTATATAGAGGGTATACTCATGGCTCAGATGGTAAAGAATCTGCCTGCAATGCAGGAGACCCACATAGAATACTCACTCTAACTAAACATTCTGGCACAACCTCACTGGGGAGATGGGTGCGGAGAAAGCATATGTTGGAGTGGAGGATGTAGAAGAGATCTAAATCCGCATCATCTTCCATAGTGAGAAGTCCGTGGATGGTCTAAAACCGGGACTCCAGGAAACACTACTAGAGATGCATTGCTTAGAACACAAAGGGGAATGCCAGAAGGAAGAGCTCATACCACTGAACCAGTTTTTCCCTGGGAAGTGAAAATCTAGAATAAAAGGGGGAGACCCATTCAATCTATGTCACATTTTTATACATTAAGTCTTGTGGTGCTATTTGATTGTTAAACTATGCACAAATTGTAACTTTGATGGAAGCAAAATTTCAGTCTATTTCTTTTAACTTTATTGAGGTCTGCCACATCAAAGGCTATGCACCTGTCAGGTACACATCTTGAGAAACTGGGACACAGGCAATCGGTCTGGCATGGCTGAACTTAAGGTCAACGTGAGTGGAGGAGTGAGGTGCTTGAAACAAATCAATGGTTCTACTGTTGACTTTAGAAATCTGCTTTGATCCTATTGCTGGGCTGCCGTGATTTCTTCAAGACTCCAGATGATAAAGGTGAAATGGGATTGAACAGTTAGAATGGAAGGGAGGGAGCACACGTGACCAACTCGGGGTGCGTTCATTAATGATGACACCTCCTGCTTTAATTAATTATACAAGAAACCCAGGATTGCTGTTGGAAAAAATGCAAATACTACAAAACATAGGTGAGTGTCCCCCTGCCCTGGATAGACACCAGCCTCCTCAGGTAGCACACAGTTAACAATTTGGTTACCATCTTTTTCTATGAACATGCAGTTATTGTTTTTTTCTTTTCTTTCATTCTTCCTTCTTTCCTTCCTTCTGTCCTTTCTTCTTTCCTTCCTTTCCCTCCCTCCAACCCTCCCTCTCTCCCTTCCTTCCCTCCTTCCTTTCTTTTTCTCCATTTAGATGCTTTTATTTAGAATACATAGATTCTATACTCCCAATTATCCTATTACACTAGTAAAGATGTAGAAATTCAAAACAAAGGTGTCAAAATGAGAACAGTGAGATGAAGAGACGTTTATAAAGTTAGTTCTGCCCTGAACTTATCTAACCCACTCTCTCCAGGGCAGGACTAGGGACCAGGGAACAGGTCACGCTCGTTTCATGTAGCAGAATCCGGATTCTGTGTCAGCAGCAGAGAGGAAGTGGCACAGATCCTCCTCCTCGTTCCTGGGGCTGGCACTCAAAGCCGGAGAACAGTTTCCATGGAGACCGGGACACTAGAGATGTTCTCTGGAATTACTCCTTGGGGCTCACTGACAAATAGAAACATTCGTGGGCCTAAATATAGCTGCTTTCAGGACGATTCATCAAGCCCAGGACTTGGCTGGAATGTGGCTTTGGAACAAGTGCACTGAATGTGACCTGCTGACGTTTTCAATATTTCACGATGTTTACATCGCCATTAGAGGGAGTATATCATGAAAACATAAAAATGCAGGGGCTGTGTGGTTTTGTCCTCCTGCATGTGTCGCCATCAGAGTCCTGCCTGGGGATGGCAGGGCTCAACTAAGGGATGCTCTCTTGGTCACAAAGATCCTTCACTGTAGAGATAGATTTTTAAGAGGACTCAATCAAAAAATATTCTAACGGAGAGACAGATTATCGCCTGTGATTAGGAAAAAACTAAGAGCATGCCGTTTTCTTCCTCCTTCAGGATTCCTGGGACTGTAAATTCTTATCTGTGTAATTACCCAGAATACTCCACTCTGTCCCAGCTCCTAGCCCCAGAGTTGCCCCTACAACGTGCACTCTATCATGACACTAATTCACAGCACAGCCAGCTCCCTGCCGACTACCAGGATGTGCCTTCCCAAATTCATTCATTCGATAATTCACTACATGACTACTGAGTTCTAGGCAGAAGGCAGACAGATGCAGAAAATGATAGCAGAGGTCACAAGGAGCTTCCAGACCAGCAGGAGAGATGGATGACAATCAGCCCACCAATAGGCAATTTTAGATCATAATAAATATTACAGACAAAATAGAACAGGGCAGTGCCAAAATGAGAGGATGATATGGGGGAAACACCAGCCAGGAGGCCAGAGGAGGCCCTTTTGAAGATTTGACCTTGGAAGGGAGACCTGAAGGACACATAGATCAATGGGAAAAGCTTTTCAGGAAGAGGGAACTGCAAGTACAAAGACTCAGAGTTACAACCATGCTCAGTAGCTTTACAATGAGGGAGGGAGCCCAGAGTGAGCTGAGGTCAGAGAGCCAAGTGGGGATCAGATCATCAAGGACCTCAAATGTTGGGCTAAGAATTTGGATAATATTGTTCAGAAGGGAGGAGAACAATCACCTTCTACTCCCACAGCCAAGAATCTGTCTGAGTATCTGCATGAAAGGTTTTCCCTAAGGACTGTGTTTTCACCATCTATGTACTACACCTCCCGTGAAAGAATAGAATTCCCTCTTCTTTTTGGCTGCTAGGAAGTTCCTCTTGGTTCTTTAGCTTGTTCTGCTCCATTGCACGCTAAGGCTTTTTGAAAGTTATCTTGGAGGGTGAGGTACAGATGGTTAAAAACAAGTCTAATCCCCCTCCATAACATGATTGACATTTTCCTCCAAGCCTATGGCAACAAGTCTAAAAAGCATTTGTCTTCAGAGTTCAAAAGAGGTGGGATGCATTACAACATTCACAGACCCTTGGCACTTTTACCTTGGTGGGTCCCCTCCTTCATAAAAAGAAAGGTAAACCAGATACTTGATGACACTTGATGATTTTGTATGTGTATAGAGACAAATATGTTAGTATCCTGTACTGAAAAAAAGTTTTCTTTGACCTACAAGTTCAATTTTCTCCCCATCTGATTAAGGCATGCAAACACTTTTATGGGTTCTACAGTGTCTAAGGGATAAGATGGCCTTGCATGGAGGTGAAGATGGCTAACGAAATGGGACAGACTGAAAACGACCCTCTAGCTTAGAAACTCCCCACTATCGAGTGAGGAGAAGCTATTTCTGAGTTCCTGAAGAGGGCGTTTGCTGTGCTGGGTGGGGCGGCAGTGAGGAGGCCACACTGGGGGGAGTCAAGGGGGCCTGGATTAGTCTTAGCTCCTCCAACAGGCCTGGGCTGGCTGGAAGTTACTGGCCCATGGAGGACTCTAGACGGACCCAATCTTTTGAATGTATGTCCTGAGGAGACTGCAGCCCTGCAAAGCAACCAGTTAGCACTGGCCAGGGCCTCTGAGAAGCAGCTCTCAACTCCTGGCAGAGGGTGTTCACGGCTCTCTTTTCCCGCCGTCATGAAAGCTTTCTCGAAATACAGGCAAGTTTTCTCATGGTTTTATAGCTCTCATGTAATAGCCTATAATATTTATGTATAGTAAGAGTTCTCATATGTGGAAAGGTTAAAAAAATCTGTTTTAACAATGTTTACATGCTATTATTTAATTATGATCCTTTAAAAGATAATAAGGCCATGGGAAAGTGCTTTGGGGAGGGGCCACCTTCTCTTGCAACAGAGTAGTCTTCCATTAGAGGTGGGTGGAGTTGCCAGATTTAACAAGTGAAAAATACAGGACACCCAGTTAAATTTGAGTTTCCGACAAACCATGAACCATGCTTTAGAGTAAGTATGTCTCATGCGGGGCTTCCCAGGTGGTGCTAGTGGTAAAGAACCCATCTGCCAATGCAGGAGACGTAAGAGACTTGGGTTGATTCCCTGGAGGAGGGCATGGCAATACACTCCATTGTCCTTGCCTGGAGAATCCCATGGATAGAGAAGCCTGGCAGGCTACAGTCCACAATGAATTGCAAAGAGTTGGATGAGACTGAAACAGCTTAGCATACATGCACACACATGTCTCACACAATATTTGCAATATCTGGCAACCCTCTTTGGGCCCAAAGCAGATTTGTGAGTGAAGGTCAAAAGGATCTGGCCATAGATGTGGAAGGGGTGAGTCTCAGGGTACCTACACAGGACAGGTTTAATGAAGGAAAATAGAGAGTTAGATGAGCTAATATTTGTACAGCCAACTTCTGAATAACATTGACCTATAGTTAAATCAATGATTTCTAAACTTATCACACCCAGGGGACTCTTACTAAATTTTTCTCTATTGATAGCCCATGGCTATCTCAATGTCAGCCCTTTGATTGGTACCAGCTCTATGACTTCATCAACTTCCTATCAGAGTTCCTGACTGACATGAGTCAACCACTGATGATAAAAGCATTTTTGACAGGGTTGCCCTAAATCGGTGTGAATCCAGTCAGACAAAGATTGAGGTGGCCTGTGTGGACTCACTGTTCCTACTAGGACATTCGCAAACCCTGAGGCTAGCTCTAGGACCTTGAGGGACCACTGAGGACTCCAGTTTCATAGTAGTGATTGGGGTCATTAATCACATAGAGCATCTAACATATCGAATTGGCCAAAATGTTTGTTCGGGGTTTTCTGTCAGATGGTAGGGAAAAGACTGAACAAAATTTTTGGCCAACCCAATACTGTAAATTATAATACCCAGCTCCATGTGTTGGAATTATTTCCTCCCTACCTTTGAGTGACAAATTAATAAAGCCAAGCTTGCTTTCTCGTGGCTCAACAGAACTGGCCAATTCTCACCTCGGAATGCCCCATCAAAGCAGACATGATGTGCTCAGGTATGTGAGCAAGGGAACAAACTGGCATTTAAACAAATGTGCAGGCAGAGTCAGAAGCTCTGTTAATTAAATAACAATTACAACCAAGAAATAAGAATTAATTAGAGAAAAATCTAGTGTCAGCATAAACAGCTTTAAACAGCAAAATAATCTTACTGCCAGTTTAATTGCTTGTGTAATTAGAGTTAATTGCAGAGTAGATGTTTGGTTAACGTAATAAAATGTTCCTGTAAAAAAAAGTGATTAGGTGGTTAGCCAGAGCAGTTAAAATAGTTTAGATTTTAGGGGCTGGTGAAAGGCCTTGCTGTAGTGATTTGGCATGTGGGGGCAGGGAGCAGACAGACATCACTAGTTGGGTGATCCGGGGCAAGTCCTTGTATCCTTGAGTCCTGCTCTTTTCAGGAGCAAAAACTGTAATGAAATCACTCTTCCCAAAAGGTTTTCATTTTCTGGAAGTGAAATGAGGCCTATGGGCAAAGTGTCTACTCTCTGCCTGGTGCAGAGGAGAGAGTGTGTAAATGGTGGCCATGGCGAAGATTGCTTTTATGGAAGTTCTCACCTCACACCTCACGCTTCCCGGTCTAACCTTCCCACCGTGGTGGAGAGCAGCAACACAGACAGACGGCTGAAACCGTGTTGGCGTTGCACCTTGCCCTCTGCCGTCTCTTTTTCTTCTCCTGCTTCCTCCTCTGGGCTAGTAAGTCATTCTGGGGGTGGCTGTTTCTGCATTGTTGTGTCTGGGTAGTCCCCTCATTCCTTAGGAGCCTTTCCATTGTAGTGTTTCACTGGATATTCCCAGAAGATGGGGTGCCAACCACGGAACCCCGTAGGGACATCAAGCAGAAGAATTTCCTACAGAGCTAAAGAGCTGGAAGAGGAAGCTGAGACTCCCCCATCACCTGAGATTCAGCCAAGGGGCACCAGCTGGCAGGTAGACATAGAAGGCATTCAGTGTCCTCTGAGTCAGCAAGATAACCACTAGAGGGCATCACATTTATTCCCTTCTCCTCAGTCTCCGTAAAGGAGAGGGAGAAAATGTGAGAGACACGCCTGGCATCTCCCCTCCCACTTCCTCACTCCTCCGCTGATTGGCGACTTTGGGATGTCAGTCAATGTCTTGAAGTCAAAGACCATCAGGAATACGCCTGTAGTGAAACATCTTGGGTTTGTTAGTCATGAAGCAAGGTAGAGTATAGACAGTGGGGATACAGGGGGTATCTCAGTAAGAGAATGTTAGAAAGGACTTATTAAAGGATTTGGGCTTGTGTTAGGGGATCTGGGGGGAGAACTTGAGAAAGTGGGATTTTACTCTGAATTGGATGGTTCATGGAAGCGGGGATTATTAAACGATTGGGTATTTCAGTAAGTCTTGTCTCTAGGGAGGGCAGACCAGAGAGAAGCTGACGGTGTCGCTGGTAAGGCAGCAACAGCCACTCACAATAACACGGAGAAGAGGATGTTTGGGACTGTGAGGTCTGGACAATGTTCATGTAATTGTCCTTGTTCAGACATGGTTACAGAAGGGTCTTGTTTTTGTTTTGATAGCCATCGTGGTCACAGAGTGGCCTTGTCTGATGGTGATGTTCCAAGAAATGGTTTTCACACTGGACAGAAAAACACTGAGGCCCAGCTCTGGGCACTTGTCCAGATCCCAGATGTCAGAGGCTGTTCTTGTCCAGGGAGAAAAAGCGGACCACGTTCTGGGTTCTATATTTGAAGCCACCCTCTTCCAGAAAGGGTCCGCTCTAAATTACTCTCCGCTGTGTGGTGAGTTCCCAGCCCTGCATCTGCCATTATGAGCTGCGTGATGTGGGGCAAGGCCCTTCCTCCAGAGAAACCTCTGTATTTTCACCTGTAAGATGGAGACAGCCCATAACTCCCGCACTTCTGATGAAGGTGAAACTGGAAACATCAGGGGAAATCCTGGTTAGGAGCTACAGAATGGAAATGCCATCAGCATTTTGTTTTAATCCTGTGCGGCTCAGCTAGTCTCACTCTGGTTCTTAAGAGTATACCAAAAGTGCTTTTCATTAAAGCAGCAATCAGACCAATTGCTAGAAAGACAACTTAGCCCTCTTGTTCCTCTGTAAGATTTTCAATTCATCCTTCTAATGTGTGTCTTATGCAAATGGGCACAAAAATTCATTTCGTGAGCAAACCAGTGCAGTCCATTTGTCTAGTGAGTGCAGTGCAGCTGGTCAGGGTCTTAGAGAGCCCAGCAGAGACCAGCCAGGTGGGTGTGGTCAGACTGTGGTGAGGCTCGCCCACTGTTCCCCAGAGCATGGCCCTGGCCCTGTTGAAAGCTGGACAAGCAGGGCAATCAGTACCTGGCTCTGGGCACTATTAAGGATGCAGTAACAGCCCTGTCTCATGTGCTGTGTGGAGGTTTGGTTTTAATTGTGATAAAATATATGTTAACATAAAAATTGCCATCCTAACTATTTTCAAGGGTGTATGGTTCACTGACATTGTTGTCCACTCAATCTCCAGAGAAGTCGGAACCCTTGTACACTGCCAATGGAAATGGAACTAAAGCTCTATACTCATTAAACAATAACTCCCCGTCTCCCTCTGCCCTAGTCCCTGGCAACAAATGTACTTTCTGTCTCTATGATTTTGACTATCTCAAAGTGGAATTCACAGAAGGAGAATCATAGTGTTTATCTTTTTGTTATTGGCTTAATTCACTCAATATAATGTTCTCAAAGTCCATCCATGTTGAAGCATATGACAGCATTTCATATGCTGTGATATGGAAGGCTGAATAATATTTCATTGAATGTATATCTCACGTTTTGTTTATCCATTCATCTATGAATAGACACTTGGGTTGTTTCCACCATTTGGCCGTTGTAAATAATGCTGTCGTGAACATAGGCTTATGAATATCTCTTGGCGTCTCTTCTTTCAATTCTTTTGAGTGAATACCCAAAAGGAGAATTGCAGGATTACATAGTAATTCTATTTTTAATTATTTGAAGAGCCACCATACTATTTTCACAACACCGCACCATAAAGTTCCCTTCAGCAGAACACAAAGATTCCGATTTCTCCACATTCTAGCATGGGAGTTTTGAGTGTCCCTAAGGCCTACAAGACAGAGGGAAGGGATTGAAAGGGAACATCAATGAGTGATGTCTGAACTAAATCGAGTGTCTAAACTTTTGCTCCTAAGAAGTGAAGAGACCAGCTGGAATAGGAGCTCTTTGATGGAAGGATCATATTTTATTTACCTCTGTATTCCCAGGACAGAACCCGGTTAGTGGCTCTCAATAAATGTTGAATGATTGAATTGAATGAGCAAAACTGTTTGTGCATTAGGTAGTAACGAAAAGTGTGGCCCATTTTCTTGGCTTACTTCAGAAGAGATGCTATTCTACAGGACTGGCAGCATTCGAGCAGGGCTCCTACCACTAAGTTCTGTGGGGCTTTTCTCCATAACTAGCAAAGGGTCAAGCAAATTGCAGCTGTCCACAGATGTTGGTAGAATGAATGCATCCACATGGTGACATTTTAAATGCAGGGCTTCTGTGAATCTCACTGCAAAAACCGATATATCCATCTCTTGAGCCCGGGAACACTGGAAGCTGCCCCCAGCCTACCTTTAACTTGTAGCCAGCTGGAGACCCCACTCCACTCCATGGTTTGGTAGATGCTTCCTGAAAGTATACACCTTCTTCCTTTTCTTCTCTGCCTTGACTTTTTCCAGATATCTGAAAATTTCTGGTGGTGGCAGCATTTGGTGGGACAGAGGGGACCCACTTTCCACAAACAATCTGACCCAATCCTGGCATGGCAGGCAGGGAAAAACCCAGGGATGCCCTGCATTCCTCCCACCATCCTCCCATCCCAGAGATCTCTCCCCAAATTTACAGACAAGCTCCATAAATTCGCAGATGGTCTGATCTCAGTTCTTCCCAGTTTTCCCATATGGCCCCGCATATGGGACCCTCTTGAGCTTTGATTCTTTATGACAAGAAGACTACTGATTGTGTTGAAGACAGAGGGAATGCACTGGAATGGCAGGAAGGGTCTAGCACCTGTCTCCATGGCAGCCCTCACACTTTCTGCATACATGCACACGCATGCACACACACACACACACACACAGAGGCACACACACCTTATCTGATCCCCTGTCAAACCTGCTTAAGTCCCTGTAACAGAAAATTGTCATGGGTCCCAGCATGCTTTACCTCAGGCAGATGCGATCCCTGGTTCCTCCTGGGACACAGCTCCTTTGCAGGACTTCCATCCCCACCCACTTGATACATCCCTCCTTTCTCATGGAAAGGGACTAGGGCTAAGTGGTGGGGAGTTTTTCCATCAGGATAGTAACTCCAAAGGATAGTCTGGGCTCAGCTCAAGCCTTGGGCCTTTGATGGCCCCCCTCCAAACCCCACCTCTGTCCATCAAGCAGAACAAGTTTCTCACCTACCTTTTCCCCTCAAAGCTGTTATGTCAACATCCCATGGTTATTTCTCACTGGCATAGTTCCCCTAAAACTCAGCCAGACAAGAGAAGGTCTGTCATTGACTGAATTGTTTCATCTGGAGGCGAATAAATTTTCAAGTTGAAACCCTAACCACCAGGGTAGCTGTATTCGTAGTAAGTGTTAAGGTTCAGTTCAGTTCAGTTGCTCATTCATGTGTAACTCTTTGGACTGCAGCACACCAGGCCTCCCTGTTCATCACCAACTCCTGGAGTTTACCCAAACCCATGTCCATCAAGTCAGTGATGCCATCCAACCATCTCATCCTCTGTCATCCCCTTCTCCTCCTGCCCTCAATCTTTCCCAGCATCAGGGTCTTTTCAAATGAGTCAGCTCTTCACATCAGGTGGCCAAAGTACTGGAGTTTCAGCTTCAGCATCAGTCCTTCCAATGAATATTCAGGACTGATCTCCTTTAGGAAAGGCTAAAGTTAAGGTTAAGGTGTTAAGGCTAACAGAGATCATGAGGGCAGATCTCCGGTCTGATAGCCTTAGATTCTTTGTAGGAAAAGACGCCAGAGAACCCACATGTTCCCTTCTCCCTCACACCCCTCTCTCTTTCTGCCATGTGAGGATCCAGCAAGAAGGCAGAATCTATATTCCAGGAACAGACCCCTCTCTGGAAATTAAACTGGCAAACACCTTGACCTTGAACTTCCAGCCTCCAAAACTGTGAGAAATAAATTTGTCTCTTTTTTTTCCATTTATTTTTATTAGTTGGAGGCTAATTACTTTACAACATTGCAGTGGTTTTTGTCATAAATTTGTCGTTTTAAGGAAGCCTGTCTGTGGTATTTTGTTACTGCAGCCCAAGGGAAGTAGTAAAATGTCCTGCTTCACGAAAGAAGCGGGAGGGCCTCCAGGTCAGCACCCACACAGGGCTCTGTGCTCCCCAGGCCAGCCGCTTGTCAAGGCCATCAGAGCCGCAGCCACGCTCCCCATCCTCACCTGCCTTCAAGGAGACGTGCCCCCTGTCCGAGGCCAGAGCCAGTGCACTCAGGACTTTCTATAGTTCAGAAAAAGGCAGTCGTTCTAGGCAGACACAGCACCCACCCCCCACAATGGACATCTTTGAAAGAAAAAGGTGCTTTGTTGCAGACAGAACTCTGTGCTAGGACACACAGCTTGGAGAATAGAAAATGGCCTGGATTTTAATCCTATCACCTCCTTTGGTCGGTGCCTAAAGGATGCATTTGTACATGGGAGCCTGAGTTCTCCTGAGTCTAATTACACCTACCTTCTTTTTAAAATGTTGATTTTATATTGGAGCATATTTGATTAGTAATGTTTCAAGCATATAGCAAAGTGATTCATTTATACATATACACATATCTACTCTTTTTCAAATTCATTTCCCATTAGGTTATTACAGAATATTGAGCAGAGTTCTCTACCTATACAACAGGTCCTTGTTGATTATTTTAAATACAGTAGTATATACAAGTCAATCCTAAACTCCCAATCCATCCGTCCCCTCCTCCCACCCCGGTCTACCTTCTGTAGGGCATTGTTTCATCAGCTATCAAATGTCTTTCTCCTGTTCTTCCCCATGCATTTTTGTCATATTTAGTCCATGTATATTTACTATGATTATTGGTGCCCATGGGTTTAACTTCATCATCTTGCTATTTGTTTTCTATCTGTCCCTTCTGCATTTTATTCCTCTATTCCATCACTCATGCCCTTAGAGGGGTTAATAAAGTATTTTTAAAAGCATATTTCCTGTTGACCTTATCACTTTATAGTATTTTTTTTCTTTTTGTTTTTTTTTCCACTTTATAATATTTTAGTGGGTGCCCAATGAATTATAGTATGTATCTTTAACTTCTCATAATATAATTAAAATTAACATACCATTTAAATAAAATATAAGAATCTTCAGCTGTATGATTTACCACCCCCAGGCCTTGTGCTATCTTTGTTTTTTCCTCATACTTTGTAAACCCTATAATAACATTAATATTAGTATTTTTCACTCAAACTGTTGACTGTCTTTTAAAGAAATTAAGAGAAGGAAAAGACCTGGTGTTTTAGGCTCATCCATATATTTACCATTTCTGATGCTCTTCATTCCTCTCTGAGATCTTAGTTTCCATCTCATGTCAGTTCCCTTCATTCTGGAAAATTTCCTTTAGCATCTCCCATAGTGAAGTTCTATTGATAAATTTTTAATTTAGAGTTTGTTTTTAAATGTCATTATTTTACCTTCATTTTGAAGAGTATTTTAATCAGATATAGTATTCTGGGTTAACTTACTTTTTCTTTCAGCATTTTAAAGATGCTATCCAGTTGTCCTCTGTGGGCTTCTGACAGAAGTCAGTCATTATCCCTTTGCTGTTCTCTATTTATAATGTGTCCTTTCCCCTCTGGGTGCTTTTTAAAAATTTCTCTTTCGGTTTTAGTAGTTTGATAAAACGTGCGTAGGTGTGCTTTATCTATTTTTATATGTCTTCAGTTTTACTGAGATTTTTGGATCTTTAGGTTCATGTTTTCATCAAATGTGGGAACTGATGAATTGGGAATCTTCTTGGAATATTTCTTCTGCCCACTGTCTCTTTCTCCTGTCCTCCAATGACCCATATGTCAGGCCACTTAACATTGTTCTATAAGTCACTGAGGTTTGTTCAAGTCAATTAGCAACAACAAAAAGTTTTTTAATTATTTTACTCTCATCCTTGTCTGCTTATCGCAAAAGACAGGACATGTGTAATTTCTACTCACTTTTGTTGAGCCAAGTGACATGGTGATAATCCTATCTCATGCCCTAAAGGTGGGAAATCGGTGTCTCTTTGTACTGACTAGTTTTTTCCTTGACTCTTAGTCACATTTTCCTGTGCCTTCTATTTTTTGGACATTGTGGTTAACACATTATAAGGAGACTGGATAATATTTTTTTCATCTTTGAAGTATGTGGCTTTTGCTTTGGTATGCAGTTAAAGTACTAGCATACTCCAATGGTCCTTTATTGACCTTATTCTTTGGCTTTGTCTAGAGTCCTAAGATACGGCCCTTACATTAGGACCGTATAAAACATGTCCTTTCTGAGCATCTCTACTGAAAGTGTGGGGTGATCATGAGGCCTTGTGGAATCCTGCTTATGCATGAGTCACCCAGGCCTTGTCCAGGGGAACGCACATGCAGATTTTGGGTCCTTCCCTCTGCCCATTTCCCTCACCTCTGGCACCCTGGCCAGCAAATTCCAGTCACTTCAGTGGCATGAAACTCTGGTCTGTACCATCTCGGTTCAATGAGGCTGTCTGCTCTTCTGATTCCACATAGCCTGCACAGTGGCCCAGAAAGCCAGGCAAAAAGCCCAGGCAAATAAGGGGATTCACTCTGCATGTCTTCCTTTTTTCAGCGTTCAGTGTCTTGGACTTCCTGCTGCAATGTCTGAAAACAGTCCCTTCATATGATATACAACTTTGTGTTTGTTAGTGGCAGGAAGTGTCTGTTACTCTGTCATGTCCACAAATGGAAGCTTCCTACTTACCCTTCTTGATGTCTAACCATGTCAGTCACTAAATTTGTCAGTTACTGTTTACCAATAGTTCTGGTTTCCCACCTTTAGAGAAAAAGATAAGATGATACCTTCTACATACGGATGGCAAAAAAACACATGAAAAGATGCTCAACATCACTCATTATCAGAGAAATGCAAATCAAAACCACAATGAGGTACCATTACACGCCAGTCAGGATGGCTGCTATCCAAAAGTCTACAAGCAATAAATGCTGGAGAGGGTGTGGAGAAAAGGGAACCCTCTTACACTGTTGGTGGGAATGCAAATTAGTACAGCCACTATGGAAAACAGTGTGGAGATTCCTTAAAAAGCTGGAAATAGATCTGCCATATGACCCAGCAATCCCACTTCTAGGCATACACACTGAGGAAATCAGATCTCAAAGAGACACGTGCACCCCAATGTTCATCGCAGCACTGTTTATAATAGCCAGGTCATGGAAGCAACCTAGATGCCCATCAGCAGACGAATGGATGAGGAAGCTGTGGTACATATACACCATGGAATATTACTCAGCCATCAAAAAGAATTCATTTGAATCAGTTCTAATGAGATGGGTGAAACTGGAACCCATTATACAGAGCGAAGTAAGCCAGAAAGATAAAGACCATTACAGTATACTAACACATATATATGGAATCTAGAAAGATGGTAACGATAACCTTATATGCAAAAAAAGAAAAAAGAGACTCAGATGTATAGAACAGACTTGTGGACTCTGTGGGAGAAGGCGGGGGTGGGATATTCCAAGAGAACAGCATCAAAACATGTATATCTAGGGTGAAACAGATCACCAGCCCAGGTTGGATGCATGAGACAAGTGCTCAGGCCTGGTGCACTGGGAAGACCCAGAGGGATGGGGTGGAGAGGGAGGTGGGAGGGGGGACCAGGATGGGGAATACATGTAAATCCATGGCTAATTCATTTCAATGTATGACAAAAACCACTGCAATGTTGTAAAGTAATTAGCCTCCAACAAATAAAAATAAATAAATTAAAAAAAAAAAAAAGATGATACCTTCTGATCCCCTAAGTTGGTCACTGGCAATGTCACTTGTCTTGGTGAAACAAAAGTGATAATAAATGACTGTGTCCTTTCTGGATGGATGCTTTTAAAAACCAGTGTGCATTTTACCATATTGCTGTCCCTGCTACATGATTGGTTATAGGCCAGATGGTGGAAACTCCATTAGCCTCTAAATGAATATGAAGCTACTATAGGATCCAGAGATTTCACTTCTAGATATTTATCTAGAGAAAATGAAAACACTAATTTGAAAATGTTTATGGATCCCAGTGTTCACTGCAGCACTCTTTACAGTATCCAAGTTATGGAAGCAACCTAAGGGTTCATAAGTGTCCATTGATAGATGAAGAAAGAAGATTAATAAATACATAAATATTATTCAGCCATAAAGAAGAATGAAACCTTGCCTTTTGCAGCAATATGGATGGATCTGGGGGTTCTATGCTAAGTAAAATAAGTCAGACATAGAAAAATCAATACTGTATGTTTTCACTTATACGTGGAATCTAAAAACACAAAACAAGTAAACAAACAGAATGAAAAAGAAATTGATGCACAGATACAGAGAACAAAGTGGTGATTGCCAGAGGGGAGGAAGGTTGGGGGATGGATGAAATAGGTGAAGGAGATTAAGAGGTACAAACTTCCAGCTATAAAATAAATAATTCATGGAGATATAACATACAAAACATACACAGAGGGGATATAGTCAATGATGTTACAACAACTGCAAGGTAATGGATGGTAACTGGTCTTATTATGGTGATTATTTTATAATGTGTAAAAATATTGAATCACTATGTCCTTCACATGAAATTAATATCAGTTCAGTTCAGTCACTCAGTAATGTCCAAATCATGGACTTCAGCATATCAGGCTTCCCTGTCCATCACCAACTCCTGGAGTGTGCCCAAACTCCTGACCATCGGGTTGGTGATGCCACCCAACCGTCTCATCCTCTGTCGTCCCCTTCCCCTCCTATCTTCAATCTTTCCTATCATCAATCAGGGTCCTTTCCAATCAATCAGTACTTCGCATCAGGTAAGTATTGGAACTTCAGCTTCAGCATCAGCCCTTCCAATGAATATTCAGGACTGATTTCCTTTAGGACTGACTAGTTTGATCTCCTTGCAGTCCAAGGCACTCTCAAGAGTCTTCTCCAATACCACAGTTCAAAAGCATCAATTCTTCAGCACTCAGCCTTCTTTATGGTCCAACTCTAACATCCATACATGACTACTAGAAAAACCATAGCTTTGACTAGATGGACCTTTGTTGACAAAGTATGTCTCTGCTTTTTAATATGCTGTCTAGGTTGGTCATAGTTTTTCTACCAAGAAGCAAGCATCTTTTAATTTCATGGCTGCAGTCACCATTTGCAGTGATTTTGGAGCCCCAAAAATGAAGTCTGTCACTATTTCCATTGTTTCCCCATCTATTTGCCATGAAGTGATGGGACTGGATGCCATGATCTTAGTTTTTTGAATGTTGAGTTTTAAGCCAGTTTTTCACTCTCCTCTTTCACTTTCATCAAGAGGCTCTTTAGTTCCTCTTCACTTTCTTCCATAAGGGTGGTGTCATCTGTATATCTGAGGTTATTGATATTTCTCCTGGCAATCTTGATTCCAGCTTGTGCTTCATCCAGCCCAGCGTTTCTCATGATGTACTCCTGGCATATAAGTTAAATAAGCAGGGTGACAATATACAGCCTTGATGTACTCCTTCCCCAATTTTGAACCAGTCCATTGTTCCATGTCCAGTTCTAACTATTGCTTCTTGACCTGCATACAGATTTCTCAGGAGGCAGGTCAGGTGGTCTGGTATTTCCATCTCTTTAAGAATTTTCCACAGTTTGTTGTGATCCACACAGTCAAAGGCTTTGGCATAGTCAATAAAGCAGAAATAGATGTTTTTCTGGAACTCTCTTGCTTTTTCAATGATCCAGTGGATGTTGGCAATTTGATCTCTGGTTCCTCTGCCTTTTCTAAATCCAGCTTGAACATCTGGAAGTTCTTGGTTCACGTACTGTTGAAGCCTGGCTTGGAGAATTTTGAGCAATACTTTGCTAGTGTGTGAGATGAGTGCAATTGTGTGGTAGTTTGAATGTTCTCTGGCATTGCCTTTCTTAGGGATTGTATGAAAACTGACCTTTTACAGTCCTGTGGCCACTGCTGAGTTTTCCAGGTTTGCTGGCATATTGAGTGCAACACTTTCAGAGCATCATCTTTTAGGATTTGAAATAGCTCAACTGGAATTCCATCACTTCCACTAGCTTTGTTTGCAGTGATGCTTCCTAAGGCCCACTTGACTTCACACTCCAGGATGTCTGGCTCTAGGTGAGTGATCACACCATCATGGTTATCTGGGTCATGAAGATCTTTTTTGTACAGTTCTTCTGTGTATTCTTGCCACCTCTTCTTAATCTCTTCTGCTTCTGTTAGGTCCATACTGTTTCTGTCCTTTATTGTGCCCATCTTTGCATGAAATGTTCCCTTGGTATCTCTAATTTTCTTGAAGAGATCTCTAGTCTTTCCCATTCTATTGTTTCCTTATTTCTTTGCATTGATCACTGAGGAAGGCTTTCTTATCTCTCCTTGCTATTCTTTGGAACTCTGCATTCAGATGGGTATCTCTTTCCTTTTCTCCCTTAAGAATAGGCTCGATTTTGCTGTAGTGACAAGCAGTCCTCCAGATCCCAGTAGCTTTTAAAAAAATTACTTCTCACACTACAGGTTTTTAAGTAATTCTGTTCTGCCTCATATTCCTTTGACTTTTTATTGAGTTAAAATTAACATACAGCATTATTCTTCCAGTGTCTCCACACCTTCCCATTTTTATGAGGCCCATCAGTGACTGTTCTTTAACAAAATCTTGTTATATTATCCCCCTCTTGTTACAAATCCAGAATATCTCCCCACTGCCCTAAAAACAGCATTTTTGTGTTGGCATTCAAGACTCATCACAATTTGGTTTCAATACCATTTCAGCCTCGGGTCCAGCAAGCCTACCTATGCTCTGCCTCAGTCACATAGAACAATTGTCACTTCAGCTGTGTCCAACTCTTTGTGACCCCATGGACTGTAGCCAGCCAAGTTCCTCTGTCCATGGGATTCTCCAGGGAAGAATACTGGAGTGGGTTGCCACACCCTCCTCCAGGGGATCTTCTCAACCTCAGGGATTGAACCTGTGTCTCTTACATCTCCTGCATCGGCAGGCAGGTTCTTTACCACCCATCCCACTGGGAAGCCCGTGCTTTGGTGCATGTTGTTCTTACTGCCAGAAATACTGCTCCCTCTCCTTTTCTTCTTGGTTAATTGGCCTCCCAAGGTCCAGCTCAGATATCATCTACCCTACAAAGTTCTCCCTATCCCTAAGCTCCCCCTCAGCTCATGAAATTCTTCTGTCTCTTCCTTTATTGTCTTCATATTTTATGGTATCAGACATCATTACTGGATTCACTGGCTGAAGCTAGACCTCATCTGTGTTATATTTGGCCTGCACACTGCTTGTTAAAACACGAAATTAACCAGTGAACATCAGTATTGGGAACTGTCACACACACACGCAAAAACTATATTTGGGTTGCTTTTTTAAAATTGGAGGCTCCCAGCATCCTGGACTACTTGACTGCAGTGTAATAATCAGGCAGAGACAAGTTCCAGGTTCTTCTTTTGGATGGGGCACTGAGTTGGATGTGTTTTTGGATGTGCTCTGAGTTGCAGTTCATCCCACTCGGCCCATTTCATCTACTTCCGCTAGCCTGCCCAATCCCTCTGGGAGCTGGGTTAGCAACTTCTGAAATATGGTGACCTGTTTTTGTGTCTATCTTCAGCTTCGCAAGATTGTTAACTCCTGGGAAGTGGAACCGTGTTTTATTCATGCCTGTAACCCTCCTGGATCTCTTACCCTAAGTGGTATTTAATACACACATGCATACGTGCATGTGCACACGTGCCCACATGGAAACACACACACACACCAGAAGCAAGGGTAATCACAGTCCTCACAAGTTTCATTCTCCAAAAGTAGTCCTCTTCCCATCACTTTGACTATGTCAACAAAAATAGTGTTAGGCCTATAATGAAAGAATATTAGAGGAAGCAATGTAAAAGCCAAACATCTAAGACACATTTAGAGGGTGCTCCAAGAGTACTGTCCTTTTCTTTGCACGATTTATTCAACACCCTATGTTGCAATGATCTATGCTGTTCAGTTCAGTTCAGTTCAGTCGCTCAGTCATGTCTGACACTTCGTGACCCCATGAATCACAGCACGCCAGGCCTCCTTGTCCATCACCAACTCCCGGAGTTTACTCAAACTCATGTCCATCGAGTTGGTGATGCCATCCAGCCATCTCATCCTCTGTCGTCCCCTTCTCCTCCTGCCCCCAATCCCTCCCAGGATCAGGGTCTTTTCTATGCTGTTAGGTACATCCTAATGGCAGAATGTAACTATACCACTCTTTGAGTCTGCCTCTCTCTCTATTTATCTTTCATATCCACATAACTGCCTACTTACCTGCGTGTGTCCATGGACATACATACCTGGCCCTCTCAAGTTCCCCAAATCTGCATTTGCCTGACTTTGTACATCATCTAAGGTTATCCACACACTGGGGAATGAAGGTGAAAGACAGTTTATGAGCCAAGTGAGTTTTTTATCTTTTTTGGCACACAAAAAAAAGACAGGAAAAACTGAAAACAAACTTCACACACCTAAGCACAGAATCTAGACTCCATGGGGAAGTCTTTTGGAACATTAAGCGTTCGGGTGGCACAATCCAACATGCCAATGTGCCTGGCATGCTATTAATGTGGGGACTTGGTTTTTATTCAAGTTCACTCTAAATAACACCTGAATTTTTTTAATTACTCACTTTTGCATGTCTGGGTTTGAAGTCATGGAGAAAAAGGAGACAGCAGCAGTTGTTGGTTGTTGTTTTTTTTTTTTTTAAATCTCAGAATGTATTTTTATCTTCTCCTGGAGTCATTTCCTCCCGGGTGTTGTGTGAAGTGTTACATAATGAAGTGATCACACGATGGCATTTTTCCCTCCTCAGGCTTCGGGAGATACAAGACATCACAAACGAGGCAGATTAAGTGTAACCTTTAATCGTCAAAATGGTATTTCAAATAAGTGAAAACTTATTTCAAATAAGTGAAAATGTCAAATAAGTAAAAGAGAATGAATAATAAAGGCTTGCATGTCTCAGAGCCACAGTTTTTTTTTTTTTTTTTTTTCATTTTTTTATTGTGGTAAAAACATATAAACATAAAATTCATCATCCGAGCTATTTTAAAGAATATGGTTCCATGATATTCAGTGCCTTCACATTGTTGGGCAACTATCACCAACATCCATCCCCAGAACTCTTTCATCTTGCAAAACTGAAAGTCTATACCCATTAAACACTTAACTTCCCACTCCCTCCTCCCCCAGCCCCCAACAACTGCCTCTATACTTCCTGCTTCAGTGATTTTGACTGCTCCAGGTATCTTATCTAAGTGGAATCATGTATTAGTAGTATTTGCCTTTTTGTGAAATCTTATTTCACTTAGCATCATGCCCTCAAGGTTCAGCTATGGGTAGCATGTGTCAGAATGTCCTTTGTTAAGCCTAAATAATATTCATATTCAATGTACTGAATTTAATACATATATACCACATTTTGCTTATCCATTCATCTGTTGATGGACACTTAGGTTGCTTCCATCTTTTAGCAGTTGTGAATAATTATGTTATGTATAAACATACAAGCATCTCTTTGAGTTTCTCCTTTCAGTTCTTCTGGGCATACACTCATAAGTGGAATTGCTGGACCACACAGTAGTTCTGTTTTTAAGTTTTTAAGGGACTACCATACGGTTTTCCTCCGTGGCTGTACCATTTTAAATTTCAACCAAAAATGCATGGGGCTCCAATGTTATTTTCTCTTTGTCATTTTTTTTTTAATAGTAACTATCCTAAAAGGTGTGAGGTGGTATCACTCTGTGCTTTTGATTTGTGTTTCCCTAATGATTACTGATGTTTTGAGCATCTTTTCATGTGCTTGTTGGTCATTTGCATGTCTGCTTTGGAAAATGTCTATTCAAATCTTTGGTCAAAAGCAGACGCTTTGGGATGTGGTCCTCACTCGGGGGTGGGAGGGTTAAAGGAGCAGAAGCTTAAGGAGCACTGGGCACCGCACTTGTTATGCCCGAGGCTCCACACCCGGCTTCATGACAAGCTCATCACCTTATGAGAAAGAAGGGGGCACTCCAGAGAGGGAGCATCCTTAAGGCGGGTGCAGATAACAACTTAGATGAGATCCCAGTTTCAGACACATGAGACTCTCCTGGCAGCTGGGGGCCTGATGAGAAGGAGAGAGATGGGGTAGAGGACAGCGGTCCAGCAAAGGGGTGAACTCCCTGCAGGGTGGGTTCTAGAGGCCATCTCGGGGAAGAATGAAGGCCTTCTAGGACCCTGGCACTGGACCCCAGGGTCAGCGTTTCCTATCCGTGTGACCTTGAGCAAGTCACTTCACCTTTGGAAGCCTCCGTTTAGTCATCTGTAAAACAGGTATAGTAATGCCTACAGCACAGGGTGGCTAAATAATGCCAGGCTAATAGTAGATGTCAGGAGAAGGTAGCTTTCTTATTGTTTTCCAGAACTCTAGGTTTCTAGGACCAGCACGTTCAGGTCAGTCAGACTCCAAATACTTCGTTATTTCCACTGTAACCCACAGAAAATGTGTACTAATGATGGGAGGTAAGGGAATACAGCTACTCAGTTCAGGCTCGAAGTTACTCCTGGGAGTGTGGCTTTTCTCTCTTTTGCTGTCATCACAGTGCAGCCCCAGGAATTTCGAGCCCAGCTGCATCCGCCTGGAAGGAGAGGCCCTGAGCTGCGTCGGTGCAGCCGAGCCAAGGGCAAGGCATGACCTCCCCAGGGCGACAGCCACGTGCCAGGCACTCTGCCTGCCCCAGGCATGTGATCCTGTTGTGCCTCCCAACCTCCTAGAAGGTAAGGAACTTTACTTCCATTTTACAGATGAGAAAACTGTTACCCCCGCAGGGAGCAAGTTTGTAAAACATCAGTGGAACATAGATAGTGGGACCAGGATTTCAATTCAGGTTGGCCTTGACTCAAAAACCCTTGACCCTCCCATTATTCTATTTTATACATTAGGCAAACAATGTTTTAGGATCTATATTAGACACTTTCAGGGTCATTGGCCTATTTTGGCATTTAGTGTCATGATTAGACAATGGGGCTCAGACAGTATCCATTTCTCTTTCTACCTTCCTCCATTCCTCCCTATCTTTCTTTTTTAAATATCCTTTTCTCTAGTTAAAATTTCTTCCCTCCTCCTGATTAAACTTAAAAGCTTTTGCTTTTGCACAGCAAAGGAAACTACTGACAAAAGAAAAAGAATGTACCGAATGGAGAAAATATTTGCAAATGATATGACTGATAAAGGATTACTAAATATAGTATAACATATTGAATTTTATATATATATATAATATATAATTTATACTATTTATAATCAGTTCACACAACTTAACATAAAAAAAACAATTAAAATTGGGCAGAGAAACTGAATAGACATTTTTCAAAGAGGACTACATACAGATGGGCAATAGGCACAACATCACTAAGCATCAGGAAAATGCAAATCAAAACTATTGTGAGATATCCCCTCACACCGGTCAGAATGGCTACCATCACAAAAAATACAAATAACAAACGTTGACAAGGATAGAGAGAACCCTTGTACCCTGTTGGTGGGAATGTAAATTGGTGCAGCCCCTGTGGAAAACAGGATGGAGGCTTCTCAAAACACTAAAAAGTAGAAATACTACATGACCCAGCAAATTCCACTCCTGGGTATATATCTGAAGAAAACAGAAACACTAATTCCAAAAGACACTCATAGTAGCATTATTTGCTGTCAAGACACGGAAGCAACCTAAGTGTCCATCAAAAGACGAATGGATAAAGAAGACGTGGTGTACATATACAATGAAATACTACTCAGACATCAAACAGAACAAAACTTTACCATTTGCAGCAACATATATGGACTGGAGGGCATTATACCAGGCAAAATAAGTCAGAGAAAGACAAATACCATATGATATCACTTATATGTGAAATCTAAAAAATACAACAAACTAGTGAATATAAGAAAAAAGAAGCAGACACAGATATAGAGAACAAACAATTGGATACCAGTGTGGGGAGGGGGGTGCAATAAAGAGGTAGGGGAGAGGTAGGCACAAGCTACTGGGTGTGAGATTGGCTCAAGGATGCATTGTACAGCAAGGGGATCATGGCCAATATTTTGTAACAACTGTAAATAGAAAGTGGGCTTCACAGGTGGCTCAGTGGTAAAGAATCCGGCTGCCAATGCAGGAAATGCAGGTTCAACCCCTGGGTCGGGAATATCCCCTGGAGTTGGAAATGGTAACCCCCTCCAGTATTCTTGCCTGGAGAATCCCCGTGGTCAGAGGAGTAACCTTGTGGGTTACAGTCCGTGGGATGGCAAAGAGCCTGACACTGAGCACGCACCCATGTTAATAGAAAGTAACTTGAAAAATTGTATAAAATTCAAAAATGTTTTAAATCTCTTCTCCCCTTATAAATCTGTTTTCCTTGGATCTCCGTGTTCAGTTGGAGGGAGCCCCCAGGAGGGATTTGCGATTTTGCATTTGTATGCATGGTCCCCGGAGGACTCAGCCCTCTGCCCACTGAACTGGCCGCAGACACCTGGAAGGAGGTGGCGCTACCTCCTCTGAGTGTCAAGAGCAGCCTGCAGTGAGAACCCACGGGAGCCTTCTGATTCCTTTGGGAGGGCACAGGGGAGAGAGGGAGAGTGGGAAGAGGAAGCTGGGTGCCAGGCATGGGGAAAAGACAGGCATAGCGCTCTCAGGGGTGAGATCACATATTCCTCAGCTCTGCCCTGTCCTCTGACTGTGTTCCATTTCTCCAGAGCTGCCAAAGGTCCCCTGTGCTTGCTGATGGCCCAGGGTCTCAAGCTCAGACGTCTAAAGGGCCAGGCAAGTAACCCAAATGAGTGATGTAGATCAGATGACCAAATGTACCTACTTACTTTCACTAGCGCTGATTTTATTGGCACTCAAATGCAAACCCTGTCGTGATTCCACTGTCTTTTCAGTCCATTAATCTTCTCATCACATATCTTTCCCATATACTGGATACAATTTTAAGTGTTTGTTTTTTTAATGTTGTCATCATTTGTATTCTTTCAATATAGACTTGCTTTATTTGCATATTAAACTCATAAGAATATTTTTATCTTCCACCAAAAAAGAATGTTCTCTCCAGTTTTTCTTGAAACACATGGCCCCCTTTTTCTCAACACTTTGGTTTCCCTCTTTTGAGAGAGGGGTGGATTATAGAGAAATATTCTTCTTCTAAAAGCAAAGCATCAGGGCTAGTGAGAAATAGCCATTGCGTCCCAGGATCAGGATTGGGAAGAAAATAAGGATTTGGTGGGGGCAGTGGAGACATGCCTTTCTGTGGGTGACATCTGCCATTCAGTCCTGCTGAAGTCTGCCAGTTGAGAATGCTGGTTCCCAGTTAGGCGTTTCTCCTCTTTCTTATGAAATCAGGCCAACACTTGGGAACAAAGGCCCCCATCAAAAAGAAGAGTTCATGGTGAAAGCACACTGGTGAAAGCCAGCCTGATACCACAATGACACACTTCACTTCTCCCAGCATCTCACTCTGGCCAGGATGAACTGTATGGTTCTTCCGAGATTCGAGGGGGCAGGACATGTAGGCAGTAACAACTCTACCACGGGAAAGAAACACAGAGCTCGGTGGTCAGTCAGCCATCTCTGCCACACCTGCCATCAGAGGTGACTGGTAAAGAAAACACAGTACGATCCTGGGTCCCTGATTCCACGTTCCCAATGCCTGAACTCCATCTTTACACTGTGGAGTCAGAGAGATGCTAATAAAGAATCTCCCCCTTATCTCTGGTGCCCTAAAGTCTCTCCCTTCCTCTTCTCCATATGTGAACTCTCTTTCCAGTTCTCCATATGTGCAGAGGCTGCCTCTGAAATGAGATTTCAAGCCGTGACACAGACCATGTCATCTCCTGGCTGGTCTTCCTGGCTTCCACTCAAGCCATCTGTCAATCCATTTTCAACCCAGTAGTCTATTATTCTTAAAGTGTTACTAAGACCACACTTCATCCCTGCTCAACACCTCCTAAAGGCACCCCATTGCACTTAGACTATTCAGATTCCTACCAGGGTTCATAGACTACTACCATTGGCTCCTAACAGGAGCCTTCTCAATGTGGCTCTACCTAAGCCTCAGACTGGTCTCTCACTGCTCCTTTTGTCTAGAACAGTCTTCTTCAGACTCTTCTCATAACAGGCTCCTTTTTCTACCCTCAGTCCTCAGCTCAAATATGCTTTTATAGAGCCTGGCCCTGACTTCACCCAAAATAGTCCCACCCCACGTCCCACTATGGACGTGACCCTAGTTCTCTGCATTTTCAAATTCATAGCACTTATCAAATTTCAAATTCTTAGCACTTGTACACTGAGTATATATTGATATTTTTCTTTTTTGTCTCCCTAATTAGAATCTTCACTGTAGCTTCCCTGACCCTAAACCAGTACCTGTACCAAAGAAGGTGATCAGAGAAGAGCTGCTCAACAAGTGAACAAATGAATGAACGCACAGATAAATGAGCTTCTCCCTTCAGAGGATCAGGTGATGGCAGCCCTCGCTGAAGACAGGATTGGATTGGGACCCTGAGTTGAAGCTCTTCTCTGATCTCTACATTCTTTGGCTGAAGAG
Source organism: Odocoileus virginianus (assembly GCF_023699985.2). NCBI lineage: Eukaryota > Metazoa > Chordata > Mammalia > Artiodactyla > Cervidae > Odocoileus > Odocoileus virginianus. Next base: position 5,418,299 of record NW_027224265.1, read on the forward strand.
TCAGGCACTGGCTTCCTTCATCCTTAGTAGATGGCATTGACACGCACAGACTTTATCAACGATATGAAAACAGCACAAACATAAACTCGAGTGGAGGCTCTCAGTCCAATTCCAAGGACATGGGCATCTTATTCAAGAATGGGGGAAAGACCAAGGCAGACTGGTAAAAGGACAAACAAACAGATATTTTCAAAAAGCGAACAGTAAGTATCAGCTGTTCTTTTAGCAGAAGTCTGCTAGGTATCTAAACCTATATCGGTCCTGTCTGAGACCCCAGTGGTAGATGGGCCCTCATTCTTCACCCCTTAACTCCACACCTTCCCCACATGATTCTGCCATCTCCCACTCAAGTGGGAGGTCTTTTCCCCACCCCCAGTGACATTGGTCTTGGCCATGTCATACTTACTTTAGCTGATGGATGGTTAGTGGAAATGACACAGTCAGGGTTTTGAAATGTATTTGTACCTTGGGGCACATTTTCTTGCATCTCTGCCATTGCCGTGGGAAGGACATGCCCAGGTTAGCCTCCTGTTCCCAAGAAGATAAAAGACACTTAAAACAGAGTCATCCCAGCCAAATCCAGCCTAGATTAGCCAACCTCCAGCCCACCCACAGGCATGTGAGACAAAGTAAGCAGCAGTTGTTTTAAGTCACTGAATGTTGGAGTGGGTTTGACCCAGCAGTTGTTGATGAATGCGACCGTCTAACCCATGGCCCTGCAAGGTGGGCGTCTGTACACACAGCCCACAATCCCCACCTGGAGCCTCTGACCTCGCCCACTTCACCCTGTGCTTCCTGCTCTCTGGTTCTGAGCTGCCGGTTGATGCCTGTTGGTGGTGAGTCCACGTCCCTGGGTCCACCCTCTAGCTGCCCCCCAAACCACAATGTGGGTTCCTTCTTTGTTCTATGGCTTTGGTTACTGCAGGAAACACCCACCCAGTGTAGCCAGGGCCTGGGGTTGGAGATCTCTGGGGCTTGTATGACCTTGGACGACTATTTCAAGTCTCTTTCCATGCAAAACAGACAAAGCCAGATCTCAGGATTGAAAGAGACAATACCTAATTCAGAATGAGCCTGCAATAGATGCTGATAGACATAGTATTGATGGAGGCTTCGGTAACTGTGTTCAGTGTTTTAAACATAACTCTTTTCATCTTTCCAATAACCTTATAAAGTAGGCACTCTTGCTATCCCCATTTGACAGATGAGGAAACTGAGGCCAGGCCTCCTCTACCAATGCAAGACACAAATACAAGCTAGCAATGGAACCCACCAGGCAACTAGGCTGTCAGCTGAGGGCCCCAACTCCTGACATGCTGCTCACATAACCAGTACAGGAAAGGTGCGGTCCACAAAAATTTCTCTCAAGGACTGGACCCCTCTAAGGCATACGAGAAACTCAGTTTTCATAGAAGTATTTATAAAGAGAAAGAGGTCCAAAGGAATTTGGCACAAAAATAAAAATTCTTGTTAGAACTGTAATTCCCATAGATTCCTCCCCCTTCCTCTTCTTTCTGCTGCTTCAGAGGATTTCAGTCTTCCTCGGTGAGGTGCTCCAGCAAAGACACGTGTGAGGCTAAAGGCCAGAGTGATCAAGGTAAGCACCCCCAGCCAGCCTGTACCACACCCACCCTGAAGTTCACCTTCTGCTAAGCTGCTCTGGCCTCCACTTTTAGTGTTAACAAGATGTGTTCAACTCGGGAATCCCCAGTTACCTGCTGGCTTTCAGGCCCTTCTTCTTTGCTCCCTATTCATACAGCCTGTGGAGAAGGCAATGGCACCCCACTGCAGTACTCTTGCCTGGAAAATCCCATGGATGGAGGAGCCTGGTGGGCTGCATGGAGTCGCTAAGAGTCGGACACGACTGAGCAACTTCATTTCTTCTTCTTAGTGAATACATGTCAATGCTACTTTCTCAATCTGTCACACTCTCTCCTCCCTCCACTGTGTCCACAAGTCTGTTCTCCAGGCCTGCATCTCCCTTTCTTCTCTGCAAATTAGTTCATCACTACTATTGTTCTAGATTCCACATATATGTGTTAATACATATTTGTTTCTCTCTTTCTGGCTTACTTCACTCTGTATAACAAGCTCTAGGTTCATCCACCTCACTGGAACTGACTCAAATCCACTGCTTTTTATGGCTGAGTAGTTACATGGCTTCTTAATGCTTGCTGCCAGTGTGGCCAATGATATCCTTGCCCCTGTGGCTTGAGAAGAGGCAACTTCCTTTGTAGTTACCCATCAACCTTAGCACAGGGTTTTTATATAGTGAAAGAAGTCACATATTTTGAGCTCCTATGATATATCAGGCACTTTTCAGGTGTTATCTAATCCACCTAGGCAGGGGTTATCCTCATTTTCAGATGCGTAAAGTGAAATTCAGAGACGGCAAGTGGCCTCTTCAAGGTCACACAGCTTATAATTTTAAGAACCAGGCTTTGATTCCAAGCCTGCTCCTCTATAAATCCAAAGGCTGTGCTGCTTACCGTATTCTAAATGGGAAAAAAATATGGATTTACTGTCTTGTCATACCAGGGCAGGAATGGACGGGGTCCACACACACTGGGGTGCTCTGTAGGTACACAATAGAGAAGCGTGGGTTAGAAGTAATAGGATCTTGGTTCTACCGTCAGCTCTTCTGGGTAAGAGCTGAGTGGCCTTAGGCAAGTCCCTTTCTCTCCCTGGGTCTTTTATTCCCCTCCTATAAAATGAAAGCACTGTCATTTTTGCCTGAGAGGGCTGGCTTAAAGTTCTGCTCACCTTCCCCAGTGCTTTTTATGAATAGACAAGCTTTAGTGTCATGACACCAGAATTGCTTCTTTTTAAGAAGGAAGCTCAGAGTCACATGAACTGAGAAGTGTGTTCCTCATGGGAGAGTGTGACTGCGTTTTTTTCTGAAGAGACTTGTCCAGGTGTATTATTTCTAGAACATTCTGGAAAAAAAAACCTAGATTTTGTCCTAGATGGTGCAGAACCTGGATTGCAAAGGCTTCCTTATCACTCTTAGAGCCTGGACAGAGCAAAAACACCTCCACAAACACTTAGATGAAGCCAGGAGTAGAAAATGCGCTTGAATCAAGGAGACAATGAGGAGCTGAATTCTTTCTTCCTGTGAAAAGAGTAGACTTTCCCTATAGGGAAGCAGGTGGAAAGTTTGGACAGTGAGGCACTGTGTTAGTCAGGATGGACTATGTTCTGCTGCAGGACACACAATCTCTGTGGATTAATACCGTCACAGGGCATTTTCCACTCTTGTCTGGGTCTAACGTAGATCAAGCCATTCTCTTCCAAGTAGTGACACAGGAACCCAGACTGCATCCATCTCATGTCCTTGTCATCCTGTGATGGCTCCAAGCTCTCCCTGATATCATCCAGCCAGCTGAGGGATGAGGAAGATGGAGCTTATGAACAAGGACGCCTACCCGGGAGGCACCCACAGAAACTGGAATGTGGGCCCGCTGCCCTGTACCTACCTCGGGTGGCATGGAAGAATCGACGGGTTGCATTACCTCATCCATGTGTATCCATGTACCATCCATCCATGCTTACAGGAGCTTAAATAAACTTTTTATAAAATGTTATGAAGACCTCAACTGTCCTTTAACTCACTTTAAAGCCAAAATGCCACAAGGCTTCCTTTCTTCTTTCTTGAAAATAAATCCACCACTTTGCTACATACCACTGTGTGCCCTTGAGTATATCCTATAGTCCCTCTTACCCTTTGTTTCCCTATCTGTTATACAGGGATTGTGGTCCCTCCTAATTGGATTTTTGTGAGGCTTATGAAAGCTGATGACTGTGGGAGTGCTTAGGAGATTGTAAAGCAGGCTGAATATACAAAGCACAATCAGCAGACCCAGAATGTCTTCTGTCTCCCAGTTCAGCCTGGGCTCAAGTTCCATGTCTCTGAAGCAAGCTTTATCAAATAAAATTCCCATGTCATTTCCCTTTGCTCATTCCAGCCCATTTTCTTTAAAATCTTTCTTTCCTTTTCAGCAGATAAAGGCAGGTGGCACGCTGTGTAAACCGTGAAAGAGATTATGAAAATATCTGCAGCTCTTGTACTGTCTCCAAATAATTCAACATAAATATTTGCCGGAGGCTGGTCCAACTCTTCAGCCCAAGAGGAGGACAGAAGGTGAGCTCAAAGCTGGAAGGGGGAACACGTCTGGAAATCTGTCTCTTTGTATGAGATTTGGTGAATGACATACAGCCTGAAGGGTCTCAATTCAGAGCTCCATGCTCCCTCTGTGCAGCAAGAGGAGGTCCTGATTGATTTAGGAGTCTTTGCCCAACTAGTCCTGGACACGCCTTGCCTTCACACCTTCACACCTGCAGTTCTCTCCCAGAACTGCCCTTCCCAGCCTGTCCACTTGGGGGTTCCTTCTTCATCCTCTAAAAAGTTTGACTAAGAGACCTTCTCTACAATGCCTGCCCTAACTGCCTCGTCCCCAGAATTCTCTACTTGGTCCACATCTGCTCCTCATCGTCATCACTATCACCATCATCACTAACGTTTATTGGGAGCTAAGTGCTGCTCAAGCCTTGCTTAATCACCTCAAAGTCAGCACTCACCACCACCCATGAGGAAACCAAGTCCAATGAGATGAGGTGACAGCCCAGATCATGTGGCTGTATGTGCAGAGGTGGCTGGCTGAGGAAGGCCCCGACTGTGTCTCTGAGCACTGGGCTATTGGCCATGACTCAGCAGGTCCCCTCTCATCCTATCTATTCCCCGAGGGCTGGGGCTGTGCCTTATTCACCTCTGTGTTCACACCATGGGCCCCCACAGAGCAGACGTATAGCAAGTTTATCCGACTGAATGAATGAGTGAGTGATTGAATGCGAGCTCCCCTAACATCTCTAAATAAAAGTCTCAGCATATAGAAGTGGCTCCTTATTTATTAAAAGAATAAACAATGATATAAAATGATAAGGGTCGCCAAATGTGGGTCCCTGTCGCTTACTTCCTGCAGCTCATCTTGGTCCCCACTGCATCTTTCCAGGTCATCCTACCCCCGGTGCTATCTACTGACCTGCAGAGGAGGGCCCAGGTGCCTCCCTAGGACGGCCAAGCTGCCCTCCTCAAGCCAAGGTGCTCCCCAGTAAGTCTGGGACCTGGTGAACCTAGGGTATTCCAGGAAAACTCCCTGGGTCCCTGACATTCTCTCATTTTCAGGAGCCTGATCAGGTCACCACTGCCAGTTTTTTCTGCATCTCAGTCTGAAGCCGTGCTCCACAAGTAGCTGCCAGTGCGTGAAAGCCTTGTGAGTGCCAGGCTCCATGCAGGACGCTCTCCAGGCCTCATCTCTGAGCACTATTGCACTCTTGGCAACCAGGGTGCTTCTCCCCATTTCATAGCTGAGAAACCCAAGGCTCAGAGAGATGATATGACTTGCCTAACCTCACACATATGGTGAGGAGAGAAATCAAGACTCCAGCTTATCACCATATGACCCAGCAATCCCACTCCTGAGCATATATCTGGAGAAAACCATAATTCAAAAGGTACTTGCATCCAATGTTCATAGCAGCACTATTTATAGTAGCAAAGACATGGAAGCAACCTAAATGTACATCAACAGCTGAATGGACAAAGATGATAGGGTGTGTGTGTGTGTGTCTATGTGTGTATATATAATGGAATACTACTCAGCCATAAAAAAGAATGAAATTATGCCATTTGCAGCAACATGGACCTAGAGATTATCATACTAAGTGAAATAAAACCAGAGAAAGACAAATATATTATACAGCTTATTGGCAGAATCTGAAAAAAAAACGATGGAAATGAACTTATATACAAAACAGAAATAGGTCCACAGACATAGAAAACAAACTTATGGCTACCAAAGGGTAGGGCGCGAGAGGAGTTTGGGCTTCACATATGCATATACTACAGTAAATAAAACAGATTACCAACAAGAACCTACTGTATAGCACATGGAATATATTCAATATTTTATAATGACCTATAAGGGGAAAGAATCTAAGAAAGAATATAATTGTTACACACACACACACACACACACACACACACATATATATGTTGTTGTTCAGTCACCAAGTCATGTCTGACTCTTTGCAACCCCATGTATTGCAGAATGCCAGGCCTCCATGTCGCTCACCACATCCTGGAGTTTGCCGAAGATCATTGAATCGGTAATGTCATCCAATCATCTCATCCTCTGTCACCCTCTTCTCCTCCTGCCTTCAGTCTTTTCCAGCATCAGGGTCTTTTCCAATGAGTCAGCTCTTCACATCAGGTGGCCAAAGTATTGGAGCTTCAGCTTCAGCATCAGTCCTTCCAATGAGTATTCAGGGTTGATTTCCTTTAGGATTGACTGGTTTGATCTCCTTGCAGTCCAAGGGACTCTCAAGAGTCTTCTCCAGCACCACAGTTCAAAAGCATCAGTTCTTTGGTGCTCAGCCTTCTTTATGGTCCAACTCTCACATCCGTACATGACTACTGGAAAAACCATAGCTTTGACTATACAGACCCTTTGTCAGCAAAGTGACATCTTTGCTTTTTAATATGCTGTCTAGGTTTGTCATATCTTTCCTTCCAAGAAGTGAAAGTGAAAGTGAAGTCGCTCAGTCATGTCCGACTCTTTACGACCTCATGGACTGCAGCCTACCAGCTCCTCCATCCATGGAATTTTCCAGGCAAGAGTACTGAAGTGGGTTGCCGTTTCCTTCTCCAGGGATCTTCCCGATCCAGGGATCGAACCTGGGTCTAAGTAATCTTCTTCTAATATCATGGGGGCAGTCACCATCTTCAGTGATTTTTATAACCCAAGAAAAGGAAATCTGTGCCTGCTTCCACCTTTACCCCTTCTATTTGCCATGAGGTGATGGGGCTGGATGCCAAGTACATATATATTTACGTATAATATGTATGTATGTATTATATATATGTATGTATAACTAAATCACTTTGCTTACACCTGAAACTAACACAATATTGTAAACAAACTATACTTCAACTAAACAAAAAAAAAAAGACTCCTGCAAAGGCCTTTTTGTTCCCAAACCTAAGATCTGCTGTCTCAGAGTCCTCCTTCTGAACCTCGGACTGTAAGCTGGGCCTTGGGTGACCAGCTAACTTTCGCCAGTCTCTTGGAGCTGCCCAGTCCTCCAGGACCACTAGCCCGTGGCCAGACTCCCATCATGTATAAGCGCGTCTCGTGGTGCTCCCATCTGGCCGCCGCTGATGGCAGCTCACAGTCAACCCAGGTTGAGTCACTCACTGCTGCTAGACCGTAAGCTGCATGGACACCGGGCCCTGCATTTCAGCTCTGTGTGCGGTGCTCTGGATCCCAGACCGTCCTCCACTCATCCAGCCATGCTTGCTGGACCCAGAGTTGGGCCTGGCAGCTGCCGCAGCCCCCCTCTTCTGCCCACCCCTAGTCACACAGAGCAGGGACAAACAACGCAGCCAGCACCGCCCCCAGTGGAGCTTGCCCCGCTGCCCCTGCAGCAGCAACGGAGGAATTCCTGGCCAGGAACATGCGCTCTCCCAGCAATCTGCAAGGAGGCCTTTTTGCAATTTGTATCCTCAGCTCCGCTGAAGAAAATGGGAATGGATGGGCTCACTGAGCAGAAAATGCCAGAAGGCGTTCCAGAGCCCAGAATCCCAAACCTAGGCCTTCTGTGAGGGGACTGAACAGGCAAGCAACACTGGGAGGAAATTCTTACCCCGTGTCAGGCTATGCAGACCAGAGGGTTATTTATAAACACAAGAGTATGTATGTTGAAGGCAGATAAGCAGTGTGAATCAGGATAAAGCAAGAGGAGCAGTCATGGAGACACCCTATCAACACCCTAAGAGCAGCTTTGATGCTTAGCGGCTCTGTGGCCGGCACTCAGCATCCAGTAATGACTGAGGATGCACTCAGCATCCAGTAACGATTGAGGATGCACTCAGCATCCAGTAATGATTGGCACACACACCTACTATGTGCCAGGCACAAGGCGAGGCACAGTGGACATGTGGGGAATAATACCGAGAAAGAAAATTCTTATTCTCGTGGTGCTTGGAATCGGGTAATGGGGGAGGCTGATGAGAAATCGATCAGCAAATAAACACGTGTAGGTTGTCATAATGAAATGCTGCCAGTGCAGAAAGGAAGGAGGGGATGAGATAAGCTAATGAAAGTGGGGCTGTCCTTGGGACGGTGGTCAGAAAATGCCTCTCCAAAGAGGTTTGAGAAAAGATCTGAATGATGTGGAGCCAGCCAGGAAAGCAGGAAGGAGAATCCCGCAGGCAGAGGGCATGGCACAGGCAAAGGCCTGGAGGCAGGAAAGAGCTGGGCAAGACAAGAAAATGAGACAAGGGGTCTGGAGGAGATGCCAGGATGGGGAGTAGGCATTTGGCACAAGATGCAGGTGGCAAGGCAACAAGGACCAGAACATGTGACCACATGGGCCATCAAACACTTGGATTTCTGTCTCAAGAATGGAGTTTGGGGTTGACCTCTACATGCTGCTGTATTTAATATAAATGATCAACAAAGACTTACTGGAAAACCTGCTCAATATTCCATAATAACCTAAATGGAAAAAGAATTTGGAAAAAATAGATGTGAAAGTATAACAAGATCACTGCTATACAGCCGAAACTAACACAACATTACTAATCAGCTATATTCCAATTTAAAAAGAATGAACTGATGATTTGTTATATACTTCAAACTAACACAACTTTGCAAGTTGACTATACTTTAGTAAAAAATAAAATAAAAAAAATGAATGGAAGAGTTTTTAGGCAAAAGAATGAGATATTCCACTTTACATTTTTGGGGATGCTCCCTCTGACTGCTGGTAGATTGGAAGAGAAGGAGAGTGAAAGCAGAGAGGGACTTAGAAGGCCACTCTGGTCACCCGAGAGAGCGGGTGTGGCAGTTTGGTTGAGGGGAGGGGACCACGGTGAAGATGGAGAGATGTAAATGTATTCAAGGGAAATTCAGGATACAGAAAAATAAATCTGAGCGATAAATGAGTTCTGAGGGCTAAATGAGGAAGATGTCTAAAATGATACAACTGAGTGAATCTGATACTGTTTTCCAAGACAGAGAAGACCAGGAGGAAAAATAGATGGGAGAGAAAGATGTATGGTGGGGTGGGGGATTGGATTTCAATGTTTAGACAGACTTTTGGGAAGCAGCCTGGTAGGGAGGGTGAGTAAGCAGTGGGAAATGAGTCTACAATCCAGGGGAGAGGCTGGGATTGAAAATATAGCTTCAGAGATTATCAGTTTAACATACCTTAAGTCTTGGAATCCGGACTGAGCAACTGAACTGAACTGAACTGAACTGAAGCCTTGCAACTAGGTGAGATAACACAGGGCAATTATGTAGAAAGAGAAAGGAACTCCAAACAAACCCCGGGGAAGTTCAACATTTAGAGGGAAGGAAGCTTGCTTCACCTCTCTGGTCCTCAGAGCTCTGATATGCAAAATGGGATGATAATCAAATCTACCTTCCGGGAGGATCACAAGGAGGGCTAGTTCCCCTTTTTCTCTCCCTGGATGGGCACGCAGGTTTAAGGATTTGGGTCTGAGGGTCTGGCCCCGCCCCTCACTCTGATGTGACAGGCGGCTGTGATATTTGTGTGTTCCAGATCAGTTTTCTCTTTCCACCCCACTAGAGAAGGAATGGCAACCCACTCCAGTACTCTTGCCTGGAGAATCCCAGGGACGGGGGAGCCTGGTGGGCTGCCGTCTATGGGGTCGCACAGAGTCGGACACGACTGAGCGACTTCACTTTCACTTTTCACTTTCATGCATTGGAGAAGGAAATGGCAACCCGCTCCAGAATTCTTGCCTGGAGAATCCCAGGGACGGGGGAGCCTGGTGGGCTGCCGTCTATGGGGTCGCACAGAGTCAGACACGACTGAAGCGACTTAGCAGCAGCAGCAGCAGCACTCCATGAGCACGCATACCAGGAACACCCCACTCCACCTGTCCTCCTACGTCCCTGGCTGCTCCTCCTCTGCCAAGCTCCAAAGTTTGCTGGAAGTTCTCCATAGTCTCTTCTAGACCCAGCCACAGGGGACACACACTCCCTAGACTACCACATCCATCTGCCAACCTCTAAATATCACCTAGTACCAATGACTATGAGGTCTCCAACTCCAGCTCTGCCCTTGCGAGAGAACCCCAGGCCACCTGGGGTTGAACAACTCTACAAAAATGTTCAGTGGAAAACTAAAATTTAACACAGCCTCAAGCTGCCCTTCCATTATGCTTCCACTGTCTTAGTGAAATATTTCACCATATTTCCTAACTGTTCAAGCCAAAAATCAAGGCAGTAGCTTTGATTCCACCATCATCCCCCACATTCAACCTGTCAGTATATCCCATTAGCTCTTTCTCCAAAAGGAATCCTCAATCCATCTAATTCCCTCTTATTACTGCCACTCTCCAAGTCTAAGCTTCATCTCCTCTTGCCTTTTTGAAACTATTCTTCCACACAATGTAAATGGGATTATTTCACTCTCCTACTTACAGCACTTGAATGTATTCCATTGCTCTTAAAATAAAACCCAAACCCCTTACTAGTGTATGCACAGCCCTACACTGCCTGGCCCCTGCTTCTCCCCAACCCCGTCTGACACCATGCTCCCCTGGTCCCACCTTGCTCCTGCCACACTAGTCTCCTTTCTCTGCTCACACCCTCAGGTCACTACTGCAGCACCGTCTAAGTCCAGCTGCCCTCTGCCTGCAATGGCCTGGGGTCTGGTCTTTGCCAGGCTGGCTCCTTCTTGACATTCAGTTTCACTCTCTTGACAGGGCTAGAGTAGGACAGTTACACAGGTAATTGTAGAAGTACCACCAGGGGATTATAGATAGAGAGGGGAACTCAGGAAACTTTGGGAGACCACTGTAAGTGAGTGATCACTCAAGAAAGCTATTGAAACATCGTGGAATGAAGCCGGCTTGCTTAACTATAAAGCCATTAATAAAAGCATGAGATTTGCCCTAGGCCATTAAGTGAAAAAAAATGAGACCTGCCCCTTGCTGGTCAAGTCCATCAAGGAATAAAAGGGAAAGGTGACATTCCAAAGTAGGAGACCCTCATGATACTGAAATTTGAGACGATGTAACATATTTTAGTATACGTTACCACTCTCCAAGTGCCACAGGAGTCCTAGTTTGATGTCACAGGGTCAAACTCTCCTGCTCAGTATGAAGGGGGAGCTAGAGATTTAAGCCTGACATCTACTCAAAGAATGAGGAAGAAGGCAGTCTTCTCCCCCTCCCCCACTTTATAATTAGCCCACTTAATTCTCGGGTCAGAGCCCCCTCACTGGCCTGACTATATCCCCCCACAAGCATCCTATATTAATAACTCTACTTCCTGCCTCTCACTTTGTCTCTCGCTGAATTCCTTCTGTGCTGAGCCACCAAGAACCTCAGGAAGTCCAGACACCAGGTGAGCGATTCTAATTTAAAAACCCTGTGTTCAAGTCCCAACCTGAGGTGCATGGTTTCACTCTGTCTCAGGTCTTGCCTGACCTCTCCTCCCAGGCCCCGTTGCATCAGCAGTCTTTTACCAACATCTGAGGTTTCCTTGTTTATTCATGTTTTATTTTGTCTACCCCCCACACTTACACCTGGAGGGAAGCTCTATTACAGCCCGCAGTCTTATCCGTTGCTACTTTCAGAACTGTCCTGGCACATGGCAGAGGGTTATTAGATATCCATGCATAAATGAGTGAATGAGACCCATTTTACAGGCAAGAGTAGGAGTGATAATAATAATAGTAGTGGTAGTAGCTAGCATTTGTGAGTTCTTTCTATATAGTGGGTGAACCAAAATGTTCGTTCAGGTTTTTCCAATGGTACCAAAAAACCTAAATAAACTTTTTGGCCAACCCAATATCCTATCATTTAACCTTCATGACAGCTCTGTAACTATAAGCTTCTAACCTTGGCATTTTTGACAATTTGAGTAGGTAGTTCTATATTGTAAGGGATTGCCCCGTACATTGTAAATACATATCAGCATTCTTGGCATCTGCCCAATAGGTGCCAGTAACAGCAACCACCCACCAGTTGTGACAACTAAAAATATTTCCAAACATTTCCAAACGTACCCTAGCGGCAAAATCATCCTGGGTTAAAACTGCTCTAAGATATTGTATCTCTAAAGTACTGTTATAAAATCCCCATGTTACAACTGGAAAAACTGGCACAGAGATTAAGTAAATTGCTCAAGAGCATACAGACAACTAAAATGTACACACGGACCAGGGCCAAGGTGTAAGTGGGGCAGGAACTAAAAACAGGCTGGGGCCCTGGGCCTGAGAAGCAGAGAATTTGACCGGGAGCCAGTGGTCCGGAAAGGTCAGGCTGCAGGACCGAATATGAAAAATTAAGACCCGGACTTCCCTGGTGAAGGTGAAAGTGAACTCACTCAGTCGAGTCCGACTCCTTGCGACCGCGTGGACTGTAGCCTACCAGGCTCCTCCGTCCGTGGGATTTTCCAGGCAAGAGTACGGAGCCAGTGGTTAACAATCCGCCGGCCAATGCAGGGGACACAGGCTCGGTCCCCGGTCTGGGAAGACCCCTCGTGCCGCAGAACCAGCCTGTGAGCCGCAGCCGCTGAAGCCCTCACGCCCGGAGGCCTGGGCTGCGCAGCAGGCGGAGCCGCCAGTGCGAAGCCCGAGCCGCGCAGCCGGAGAGCAGCCCCGCCGAAGGCCGCTAGAAGGAGCCTGCTCGCGGCAGCAAAGACCCGGGGCAGCCATCAACACGTACAAACTATAAACTATAGAAAGAGCCAAAGTCCGCTTCAGATTGAAAACCACGTCCAGAAATGGGGGACGAGTGGGTATCAGAGATGGAGTCACTCCATCCCTCACTCACCCCTCACAGAGCATCCAGCGGTGAGGGGGCCTCTCTTCAGCGCCAGCGTGTCGGTGCTGGACCAGGGGCGGTCCTTTCCCAGAACCCGGCGTGAGCTGTGCACAGAAAGCCAAAACGGAGTGCCCAGTGATAGAAACTAATTATAAAACACAAGTATAGCTGACATTAATGGTGGGGTTACTATGTGCCAACATTGTACATGCACCGTGGTGTTTAATCCTCCCAATCCTAACAGTATCTCCAGTTGACAGAGCAGTAAACTGAGGCAGCAAGAGATTAAACTATTTTTCCAAGATCAACGATCTAGATGAGTGATGAAGTTCAAAGCCAAGTTTTCCAGACTCCAGAATCTATGATCTCTACCGTTTAGGATATTCTGTCTCAGGAGACGTGCATGGAGTAGAACGCAGACCATCACCAAGTCCAGCAGGCAGAGGGGTAGTAAGTACTTCCCTTCTCCCCTTCCTTCTTCTTTCTCTTCCTCGTCTTCCCCTCTTCCTCTTATTATCATTGTAATAAAATCCACCACTTGGCAAGGGGCAAACCTGGATTAGAACACAAAGAAAAAGGCAAACGACTCGAGAATGACAGTTCTCATCAAATCTATAACCTATGTGATCTGGAGCAAATCCCTTTCCCTTGGTTCATTTCCTTCATCTTTAAGTGGGGAGATTTTGCAAGTCTATAAGATGTAGGTCTGGCACATGTGCATGCTCAGTCACTTGAGTCGCGTCCACTCTTTGCAACCCCATATAATGTAACCCACCAGGCTCCTCTGTCCATGAGATTTTCCAGGCAAGAATACTGGAGTAGGTTGCCATTTCCTTCTCCAGGGGATCTTCCTGACCCAGGGATTGAACCTGCGTCTCCTGCATCTCCTGCATTGCAAGTGGATTCTTTACCACTGAGCCACCACAGATAATTTGTGTAATAGTTCTTTTAAGTTGTGGTGTGCTGAGCAAAGATGAACTCTTACTTCCGGGGATTCAGCTGTAGCTTATCATGGTTGTGCAAAACGATGCTCTCAGATGCTTCTTTTCCTTAGCTGGGTGAGGTGATCACAGAATGAAGCTTGCCTCATGAATATTTTGGAGGCATCATTTGGTGTAGTTACAAAATCCAGAGGAGTAATGCAAACATCTTTCAAAATATGGCCTGCAAGTCCTCTTCCTGCACCTGACAAGCTACTAGGGCCATCTGCCCAACTTCCCACACGTCTCTCTTATGCCACTTCCGGCTAGGCATTTCTAGGAGCACTGTACCCACCTATTCACTCTCTTCCTACCCCAGCCCAGTCTCCATGTGCTCCAGATGGCCCCGTCTACAGCATGAGCATGCTCTCTCTGCCTAAAATCTTCCAGTGGATCGCTGGCATCAACATTCTGCCTCATATGCCCCTTCAATTTCATCTCCCACTCACCCTTCGCATGGACATGCCCAGGAGCACATTAGTGCCCTGTATGGTGAAAAAAGAATCAAATTTGGGAATTTGGGCCCCTCCACACCTACTCTGAGAGCTCCTGGAGGCCAGGGACCTTTCTTATTTTATTTCCATGTTCTCCCTATGCTATATAGTGCGTGGTCCAGGGGAGCACAAAAGAAATGTGGATTAGGAGTTTTTGCAAGTATAGCTCTTAGTCCACAAACCTGTCTGCACCATGACATCAACTTATTTTCAAATAAGTAACCTTAGTTTTTATTTATGTATCCATTCCACCAGGAGAAAGAAATGACAACTTAGTAAGGTCCACACCCTCATCTCTGGAGCTGTATCTATGCTGAGGAAAGGAATGATGCTTGGCACAAGATATCATGGGAGGGGAAGCCTGCTCCTTACACATCTCCCACTACCCCAGCTAGCATCCTCTGATAGGTCTACATTCCCAACTGATTTCTAGCATCGGAAACCTTCAGTGCTCTCCTCGCCTTGACCAGGAACCTCACAAGGCCTGGCCAACTTTCCCAACTATCTTATGCCCTCTAGGGCTGTAGAAACATGGAGAAGCTGCCTACAGGCTACCCTGCCTCCTTGCTGTTCCGTATACCACACTTGGGTGAGTGGGAACTCTATAAAGCTATTTCAGATCCACTTCCCTAGATAACATCTTGGAGCCATTTCTACTCTCTCATTGCCACCCCATGTAGTGTTGGGCAAGTGAGAACGCTGGGGCGGGTATGCAGTATCCAGCGCCCCCACCCAAGAGGTGAGACCCAATTTTCCTCTGCCATTGACTCCCTACCTCTTCTGGGGTCTGTCGCCTCTATACCCCTGTGGATCACACGTGGGCTGTGAGGGGTGGTGAACCTGGGGTAGATCCCTTCTCAGGGGCATACTGTCGCCTCTATACCCCTGTGGATCACACGTGGGCTGTGAGGGGTGGTGGACCTGGGGCAGACCCCTTCTCAGGGGCACACTGTCGCCTCTATACCCCTGTGGATCACACGTGGGCCAGAGGGGTGGTGGACCTGGGGCAGACCCCTTCTCAGGGGCACACTGTCGCCTCTATACTCCTGTGGATCACACGTGGGCCAGAGGGGTGGTGGACCTGGGGCAGACCCCTTCTCAGGGGCACACTGTCACCTCTATACCCCTACGGGTAACACGTGGGCCCTGAGGTGTGGTGAACCTCGGGCAGACCCCTTCTCAGGGGCACATTGACATCACAGCTCTCTTTTCTCTCCTCTGATCCTTCCACCCCAAGCAGAAGAACCCTTCTCCTCTGGGAACATGAAAATGTTCTGGCCAGTCACATGATTTTCCAAAACTATTGTTTGTGACACAGGATGAAACTTTTTCTCTAAAGGCCCAGATAGTAAATGTTTCCTCTCTGTGGGTCATGACTAGTTGATTCTGTGTTCATGGCATGAAAGCAGCCACAGAAAACACAGACTGAAAGAGCCTGAATGAGTGTGTCACCAAACTTTATTTATAAAGTCAGGTGGTGGCCGGATGTGGCTAGCAGAGGTGGATCAGAACAGCTGACCCTGGTCTATGATGTAAATGCAGCCCTAGTCATTGAGTGTTTGGGTTTTGAAAGCTTAAAAGACACGTTTTCATGAAACTAAAACCCCAAACATGGACCTCTTTTTTCTCCCGCTCTGAGCTGTAGCCATGCTCCCCTTTGGTAGGTAACAGGAAAGGCCCCAGTTTAGAAGGACTCTGGTGCCCTAGAAGGTGTTTGGGCACAAACAGGGATGGAACATTTGGGGTTGTCATGATGACTTGGGGAGGGGCATTGTTATGAATAGCTTCTGGTGACCAGAGGCCAGGGTGACTGAACTTCCAACCATGTGTATGAGACAGTTCCTCAAAGCTAAAACTTGACCCTGCCCTAATGCTGATGGTGCCCCAGCGGGAAACACTGTCCTAGCTGCTGCTGCTGGAAGACAGACGATAACAGGCAGTGAGAGTGGAAACACAGTGGTCACACAGCGAAGCAGAATCCCAGGGCAGAATAAGCCTCGGGCGGCTTGGCTGTGTCCTCCCATTGCAAGGCCTTCAGGCGGCTGTGCAATGATTTGAGATCTTTCTTGTCTTTAATCCCCAGTATTTGCCTTGCCCTCAGTCACCCGTCAGTGCTTGGAGTCCCTAGGGCTTCCAAGACATTTTCTCAGGATAATGGAGATTATCCCCCTTGACCCTCTCACTGACTCTGCCAAGTACAGCCCAGACCTGGTTGCCCCTTGTTCTGTGATCCTCGGTCACCCCTCTCAGCTAAGGGCACTTTTTCCCATGATCGTGCAGGAAGTTCATGTCAAAATCCATTAGCTGTGTAAGCAGCAGTGAGAAAACAAATCTCTTGTTCCAACTGTTGTTTTGCTGGGGATTCATTCCGACTAGAGCATGATCTCGTAATAAAATTCTGCTGTGTTCCCCACCCAAGTGAAGCTGTCCAATGGGACCAGGAAGGCAGTACAAAACCCAGAGAGCTCAGCAAGCCCATCCCCTGCATTTGGGTCACGTGTTCGCCTGTCACGGCAGAAACTCCACAGTCACCATCTGTCTCGATGGAACCTTTCTTGTGTGCAGTGGTCCCACAGGTAAGGCAACGAGATGGGCCTTTCCCAAGACTGTCTCCAGGTCAGGGTCTGTGCTGAGCCTCAATACAGGGGGGGATAAGAACCTGCTTCTGAATTGCTCCCTGGCTGATGCAAGAGGCCAACAGGTAAACAGTCACTCCCAGGGTGACAAATGGCATAGAAGTGAGAAAAAGAAAGTTCTGTAGGGGTGGCCAGAAGCGAGGAAGTTAGCCCAGCCTGGGTAGAGGTGATAGACTCCAGAAGAGGTAGGGACTCAATAAGGATGTGTGTTAGTCGCTCAGTTGTGTCCGACTCTGTGATCCCATGGATTGCAGCCCGCCAGGCTCCTCAGTCCATGCAATTCTCCAGGCAAGAATACTGGAGTGGTTTGCCGTTCCCTTCTGCAAGGGAGTCAGTGGTAGAAGGAAACTGAGTCTCTCTTCTCAGAGGAGGGCTGGACACTGCAGGCCCTACAGTGCTCTCACTTGCCCAGCACTACATAGGGTGGCAATGAGAGATTAGAATGGTTTCAAACTGTTAGCTAAACGCTTCCTAGGGGAGCAACTCTTTATTCTTGTTCAATCAAAATAATATTTGCTCATGGTTAGAGTACTAAACAGTGGGAAAGGATTTATAATAAAAATCAACCATCAAAAAACAAAACCAAAAAAGCAACCATCAAAAGGCAGTAATGCTTGAGTTGAATTTTTAATATTAAATAAAAGTTGCAGAACTAGAGGGTCTTCTAGAAAGAGGGTGCAGTGTGGACAAAGGCAGGAAGGCAAGGAGGAGGGCAGCGTTTAGTGAGTCAGGTTGATGGGCTGTTGTTGTTGGACCCAATGGTGGGAAGAAGCGAGTGGAGGTGAGGCTGGAGGGTGGAGGGGGCAGATGGCACAGGTATTTCAAGCTGTGTTTAAAGAGTGCAGACTGCATCTTGGGAATGATGGAGGACCATGGAAAGCTTTAACACAGGGTTTCTCAACCGGGGATGATTTTGTGCCCTATACCCTCTTTCCTGGGGATGCTTGACAACACCTGAAGAAATTCCTAGCTGGCACAGCTGGGAAGTTGGAGGGTGCAGTCCTGCTGGCATTTAGAGGACAGAGGCCAGGAATGTTGTCAAACTTCTTACAATGTAAAGGACAGCACCACATAGTGAAGAATTTTCCAAAATGTTAATACTGTTGAGCTTGAGAAATCTGATTTAGGGCAGTGAGTCAACCAATCAGGCCAACTGATCTCAGCGGTCCCTCTGAATACAACTGAAAAGCCATCAGCTCCCATAGAGAAGGATGATCTTACCAAACCAGTTTGTTAGAAATGTTTTCATTTCCATCACTTCCAGTTTGTGGAACAGTGCCAAGAGAGGGTGTCTCAGGACCTGGGTTTAAGGCTTAGCTCTGCTGGGTCACCTGGTGTATGATATTTACCACCTCACAGAGCACAGAATCCTGTGTGTGGGTGAGGGTGAGGGCCTGTCTCCCATAGAGACTCCTGAAGCGTATGGTTGTGAAGATAGAAGCACCTGGCCATGTTTATTTCCCCTTTTGCTTTAGAAACCAAGAGTCTCAGTATCTGGTTGAGAAATTTAGTTTAATAACTGGAGGGCCCTGCGTCTTGAACGTCTCTGCATTCATTTTCTCCTTAGCCTGGAACTCTCTGGCTCAGGATTTGGTCAACATAATTTATATCTACCAGCTGGTGATGCTTTAAAATGAACTTTAGCAAGGTGTGGTTTACCCAAAATGAAACGCACCCATGTGAAGTGTACTGGTGGATGACGTTTGACCAGTGTGTATGCCTGGATAGCCATCACCATAGTCAAGATATACAGCATCTCCATTACCCCAGAGAGTTTCCGTCACCCTCTGCAGTCCGGCGCCCTCCCCAGCCCCAGGCGGTCCGGATCTGCTCCGTGCCAGCCGTGCTGACTCTGCCTGATGGAGTCATGCTCTGTGTGTTTTGGGGCCTGACTTCCTTCAGTCAGCATCCCTGAGAGTCACCCCTGCTGTTGTGTGCATCAGTAGTTTGTTCCTTTTTATTTCTGAGTGGTGTTTCACTGCATAGATGTACCACAATTCCTTTATCCAATCACCTGTTGATGAACATTTGACTTGTTTGCATTTTTGAGGGTTGTTATAAATAAAGCTGCTATGGACATTTATGTATTGCTTAGAGTATTTCAATATTATCCCATTACACCTTGAATCAAAATTCTGTTTTCCATTGGAATATAGCTGCTTTGGTGGTGGCATCACTGACACAATGGGTGTGAACTTGGGCAGACTTCGGGAGATGGCAGAGGACAGAGAGGCCTGGAGTGCTGTAGTCTACGGGATCGCAAAGCGCCAGACACAACTGGGCGACCGAACAGCAAACAGCTGCTTCACAATGCTACATTAGATTTTACTGTACAGCAACGTGAGTCGGCTATATGTTTACATATATCCCCATTTTTTGGATTTCTTTCCCATTTATGTCACCACAGAGCCCTGAGCTCACTGTGCTATCCAGTAAGTTCTAACTAGTGATCTATTCTGTACATAGAATCATTGGTGTTTCTATGTCGATCCCAGTCTCCCAATCTGTCCCACCCTCTCTTTCCCCCTGGGTATCCATACATTTGTTCTCTGTATGTGGAATCTAGAAAAATAGTATAGACAATCTTCTTTGCAAACCAGAAATAGAGACAACGAATCAAGTGTCAACGCCCTTCTATGCCCTCCAAAGTCCCCTCTGTGATCTGGATCAACTCTGCCCGCCTGTCTGACCTCATTTCCTCCACTCTTCGACTCCCTCCTCCTTACTCCCTGCTTTCCATCCATACTATCTTCATCTAGATCCTCAAATAAGCTGGAATTGCCGAAGAGACACCAACACCCTCACCATAATCCTGCTGGCTCCAAACCAGCTGAGTGCAACTGGCTGCCTGCCTGGGATGTGCATTAACCTTCTGGAATCATTAAATCAAACTGATACTTGAGTCCTAATCTCCAGTGAAGCATTTTATTTATTTTAATCCCCTAAGCACTTCAGCTCGACTTTTCCTCTGGGCCTGACATTCTGGGAGAGCTCAGAGAGCCCACCCTGATCCTTTCTGATTGAAATCCCCCAGAGGCCAAGAGGTGGGGGTGTTTCTGATGATTTGCTCAGCTGTGTGACAAGTCATTTTTTTTAACCCCATAGTGATTGCCCCTAGCACTGACAGTAGGTGGAAAAATTAAGTTCTCAGGTTATGCTTAGATTACAGACTTAATAAACTTTCTTGAACAGCAACAGTACCTTAGTTAGGAATTTCACATGTTATCAAATTTAATCCTCAAAATAACCCTGTGAGACAGAGATGTCTTCTTTTCTGGAGGGAAAACAGAGTATCTGCAAGATAGAGTGTGCTGGGCCAGGAATTTCTATATGAAAGTCTGCTTTGTTTTTCATTTTGAAATGTTTATCGTAGCAAATCCCAAATGTGCCTTCTGGTTTGCGATAATGAAACTAGATTCTTTGGATCAACCATAATAATAATAAAAATTACCACAATAATGTCTAAAAAATACATTAAAAATTTTGAAGCATTGAGAACTCCAGGCAATGACATTGTGTTTTCTTGCAGACTAACTATAATGAGATAGCAAGAGAATTGTAAAGCAGCAGAATCACTTATTCCTTGAGAGCATTTGTCATTTCCATTTGGGACTCTATAAAGGGGTGTGGAAGGACAAGGGGGTCAAAAACCAATGACCGAACTGGGCATTCTTAGAGCACATCCTCCTCACACTGAAATGAGTCCCTGAAGCCTTCTACTTTCAGATAAGGGAAACCAGATCTAAACTCACACTCCCCCACCAAGGTGAAATTCAGAGAATATGATTTTGGCACTCAACAAATCAGGAGGGAAGGAAATGAAAGGAGGAAATGACCCTGAGAAATTGTGTCTGCAGACCTTCGTCTTAAGGACATACACCCTGGAAAGGCATAGGCTGAGTGGACTCGGGAACCTTAAGCTGTGAACTTGGCATGAGATGATCCTGACTGGTAGGGCCCCAGGCACTTTTGGAAAAAGGAAAGAGATGTCTCCTGGGTCACTTGGAACCCCCTACAAATAATTGTTCAATAGCAATGAACAACATGCCATCAAACATAACCAGGCATAGAAAGAAACAAGTTAGAGTTATGAGTTAGAAGCAAGAGACAGTGGAAATAACCTCATAACTCAAACAAGTTATGAGTTAGAAGCAAGAGACAGTGGAAATGAACCTGCACAGACTTTAAATTGGTAAACTATGTTTACCAACTTTAAAGAAATAAATGATAAACTTAAAAATAATTCCAGGGAGGGACTTCCTTGGTGGCCCAGTGGTTAAGACTTCACCTTCCAATGCAGGCAGTTGCAGGTTCGATCCCTGGTCGAGGAGCTAAGATCCTACGCACCTTGTGGCCAAAAAACCAAAACATAAAACAGAAGCAGTATTATAACAAATTCAATAAAGACTTTAAAAATGGTCCACATCAAAAGTCCTTAAAAAAATAACTGCAGGGAGAAGGAAGCAGTAAAAAAAAATGGTATAGCAGGTGTGCAAACAAACACAAATATAACTTTTACAAGTTAAAAAATACAGTAATGAGAAATTAATACTCATGGGGCATTTTGGCAACAGATTGGACACAGCAGAAGAGAGAATTAGAGAATAAATTATGTGGGATGCAGCTAGGAGAAGGAAAAATGAATAATGCATAAGAGAGAGTCATAAAAGAGGAAAACTACATCAGGAAGTTCACACCTGTGTTCAGAGGTCCAGAAGAAGAGAGGAGAGGCAACAGTTCAGAGGCAGAGTATACACAGAGAGAATAGGTAAGAAGTTTACAAAACTGATCAAAACAACTGCCCATGTACAGATGAGAGAAGCCTAGATGACTCCAAGCAAAATATATTAAATATATATTAAAATATATTAAAAAGTAAATCTAGACATTGTTGTGAACTTTCCAAAAAGTAAAGTCAAAGAGAAAGATCTTAAAGGAGCAGAGAAAAAAGACAAATGATTTTTAAAGGCTCAGTGGAGACATTTACATCTAACATCTGAACAGCAAAACGGAAACCCCAAACCCCGTGACATATTACTTTCAATGCGCTGTCAGTCTAGAATTCTAGGTTCAATAAAAATAAAATAGCTTTTAAAGAGAGAGAGAGAACTGGTCACCAGCAGAACCTCACTGAAGGAAATTCTAAAGGATTCACTACTTCAGGCACAAAGGGACCCCAGAAGGAAAGTCTGAGATACAAAAAGGATAAAAGAACAAGGAAGGTGTTGTGAGTATGGGCAAGTGGAAATTAGCAATAATTATATGAACTAGTTGCAATAATGCCTAAGCACATTAACATTTAAAAGCTAGAATTAAAATATCAAACTATTCAATACAATAGCATTTCCCTTAGGAGACAGATAAGTGGAGTTAATACTAAGGTTTTTATATTTTCTAGGGACAGAGTAAAGGTTTTGATTAACTTCTACTTTGATAAGTTAATTGTATATGATATAATTTTCAAGTAAATACTAAAGATTAAAAACAGAATATGTTGCTTTCAGACTTGTAAAGTGATCCAAAAATAAATGCCAAAAGAAAAATAACAGGAGGGAAGTAGAAATACCAAAGTAAGATGATATAAAACATCCAGGGAACTGCATTTTGGACTCTCAGTTCAGTTCAGTCACTCAGTCGTGTCCAATTCTTTGAGACCCCATGGACTGCAGCATGCCAGGCTTCCCTGTCCATCATCAACTCCTGGAGCTTGCTCAAACTCATGTCCATTGAGTCGGTGATGCCATCCAACCATCTCATCCTCTTAGGGCTTCCCTGGTGGTTCAACTGGTCAAGAATCCGCCTGCAATGCAGAAGACCTGGGTTCGATCCCTGGGTTGGGAAGACCCCCTGGAAAAGGAAACAGCTACCCACTCAGTATTCTGGCCTGGAGAATTCCATGGACTGTATAGCCCATGGGGTTGCAAAGAGTCAGACATGACTGAGAGACTTTCATTTTCACTATTTTGTACTCTAAGATGAATTAATTGCAAGTAGCATCATTATTTTATGCACATTTAATAAAGAAAAATATTATCCATCAAAACTACTTTCCATAATCCAGTAAGTCCCTACATACTAACCTTCAAGTTGCAAACTTTCAAAGATGAGAACGTACATTGACATGTCCAATCACATAAGTCAGTTCATGTGTATCCGGTGTATATTGCCTTGTGTGTGCATCCTCCACAAGTGGTTGTGTTTTTGTACTTTACAAAAGGAGATCATTGCTGTTGTTCAGTTGCCAAGTTGTGTCTGACTCTGTGACCCCATGGACTGCAGCATGCCAGGCTTCCCTGTCCCTCACCATCTCCCAGAGTTTGCCCAAGTTCATGTCCATTGAATTGGTGATGCCATCCAACCATCTCATCCTCTGTCACCCTCTTCTTTTGCCTTCAATCTTTCCCAGAATCAAGGTCTTTTCCAATGAGTCAACTGTTTGCATCAGGTGAAGTAAATAAATAGGTAAAGATATTTCTAAAGCTCCTTCACATGCAGAATCTATTTTTTTTTCTAAATCTTTCTTTTCTCTTTTTGAGTCAGAGTTTAAGGTGTCTGTGCTTTTCCACACAGCTTCAAACTCTGTGCCATTAAGAGCTTGGGTGATAGAAGAGGGCTCCACTGTTGTCTCAGGGATTTCCTTCCAAGCTGCTGGCACCCACTCTAAAGATGTGACTGCACATGCTCAGGCAATGACAACTATATCACAACTGTTACTTGGCCAACAGTGAATGCATTCCAACTTCAGAGATGTCAAGTTGGAAAAATGTGCATCGAAAAAACCAATGAAATATATATCATTAATTACATTAAATGTAAATTGACTAAATACTTGAGCCAAAAGACTAAAACTGTTAATTTAAACACATCTATTTTTAAATACCAACAAAATCTATCAGTATCCTATTCATAAGTGATGCTGAGTCACTTCTCATTATTTGTGGTAGTTGCAGTATATAGCGTCACCATGAACAATAAACTGTGAATGCTGAACCACTGCTCCTAGAGGAAGTACACCCTCACATAGATTATAGTCTCAAATCCTAAAAACTCATCCCCAAAGACTCTATTTCCATTTACAAAAGAGAAAATAAGTTTCAGAAATTATTTCCCTGAGGTTATCCCACAAAGAGATACCAGAGATGAGATTCAAACTCTGCCCAGCTGCCCCGAGAGCCAGACTTGCTTGCTGTACACTATTGCCTCCTTACCATCCCCATCCTCTGGCCAGCTCTTTGTGAATCCGAAACAAGAAGGCAGAATGCACTGCCTTGCTCAGCCTTAGCCAGGAACATGCACATCAAGTCATTCAAATTTTTTACTGCTCTACACATGTCCATAAATGACCATGAAAGTGCCATGAATGTTTTCCAAAAGCTATTTGTGCCAGCCCTTAAAGTTTGTGATTAGCCAAAGCTCAGGGGCAGGGGAAGTAGCAAAAAGTAAACGGGGATGGAGAAAGGGAAAGGAGGGAGTGGGGAGCCCTCTCTCGTGTCTGAATTAGTCCTTTTACAAGGGTAGTGGATTCTCTTGTGGGATGCACCCTGGACCTATTAGCAAAGAAGTGATGCCTCTCTCTGATGTTGCCAGCTGTGGAGACATGATGCCTCTGGCTGCCTGTGACATCTTGTTTAGGGATGAAGCTGGGTTGCAGCAAACAGAGGAACAAGGAGGCAAAAGCCCTGTTTTTCACTTGGGGGTCCAGCTGTGTGTGAAGAGTCCGTACTTGGATTTTCTCATCATGTGCAGAATATACTTAATCAAATTTTGGCCCCAGCAATCAGACCTTTAAAGTGAATATTTTTATTCCCACTGTAAAGATGAGAAAATAGGTCACCCAGTTGGTAATTGGTGGGGATGGGATTCAAATTGAATTTTGACACCAAATTATGTATAGAGGTCTTAACTGCTTTCCAGGTTGTTGTTGTTTTTTTTTTTTAATACTTTTTAACTTCCTTTAGAGTGTACTGCACTGGAGGGCAGGACATGTGTTTACACTTATAATCCTTGCATTTTAAGCCTCAGCTGAAGTTCCTAGGACATAGCAGGTCTTTAGTGATCATTTGTGGAAGGATGGATGGATGGATGGACAGAGGGAGGGATAGAGGGACGGGTGGATGAATGAATGGATGGATTTGAGGAAGACATTCTAGAGGAGATGGTATTTAAAGTATAGATTAATATTTGAGAAGGAGCAAGAATAAGGAAGGGCATGCCAGAGAGAAGAAACAGCTGGGTAAAGGCCTGGAAGCGTTTCTGAAAGAGCAGAAAGATCTGAGCATAGAGACTAGATTATGGAAGAACTTTGGATATCCCATTCCGAGTTTGGCTCTTATGCTATAGGAGCAGACTATCAAAGTCTGTAAGCTGGGCAGGATGAGTACTCTATCCACTGGGGAAGATGACTTAGAAGCGGGAAAGGACAGAGCGGGAGAAACCAGTAAGAGAGTCATTGCAATAATCAGATGACAATGTTTTTTTTTCCAAAGAAGATAGAGAACTTGCTGGTCAGTTGCATGACTGGGGGCAGTGAGAGGCAGGTGTCTATCAGGGCTCTGGCTTGGGTAGATGGTGGTGAGGTCATTAACTGAGACAGGGGACTCAGGATTGAGATCAATGCTTTTGAAGCTGACAGCTAACAAACGTTGAGTGCTGATTGTCTGCTGGGCACTTTTCATATATTATCTTATTCAATTATGAGAACTTACTATCATTTATTATCACTTTATAGATAATAAAACTTGAGGATCAAAGCAGGTTGGTAACTAGTGTCCAGCCTTCATTCTCTACTGATAAAAACCTTTTATCTTTGATGGAGGAATATTTTTTAACTTACATTTTAATTATACAGGTAATACATGAATATAATCTCATAAAGCATAATTTCACATTATTTATAAGGCCTCTTTCAACTGACTTACCTTCCCCAATCGTCAGGGAAAACGGACTTCGGCAGTGTGGTGCACATCACTTCAGAACCCATTGCTAAGCCATTGCTGTGTGTACCCACGGAAAGAGAGACTTCTACATGCACATTCCAATGGTATATATGTACCTGCCTATTCAAACTGTATTTACTGAATATTTACAATGTCCAAGGTATCAGCAAACTTTCTGTAAATGGCCTGATAGTAAACATTTTAAACTTGGCTGACATCATTTGATCTCTAGGACACAGCCTTCCTTCTTTCCCGTACAATCCTATAAATATGTAAAAATCACTTTTAGGTCAGGGGGTGGGGCCAGGTTTAGCCTGAGGGTCTTATTTTGTTGGCCCCGTTCTAGGAGATGGCAGCGCACCACCAAACAAAATAGACAAGAGTCCCTTTTTCTCCACCCTGTATCGCTGAAACATTTTCATCTTCTTTCCTGTGATTCTCAATCTTTTTCAAGGCTGCATGGCATTTCTCTTTGAATTCTAATTTTATTTTTTAGTGTATTATTTTAATTAATTTTTATTGGAGTATAGCTGCTTTACAATGTTGTGTTAGTTTCTGCTACACAGCAAAGTGATTCGGCTGTATGTTTACACATATCCTCTCTTCTCTGGATTTCCTTTCCATTTGGGTCACCAGGGAACACTGAGTATATTTCCCTGTGCTGTACAGTATGTTTTCACTAGTTATCTAATTTACACATAGTATCAATAGTGAAATTGTACCATTTGCAGAGACATGGATGGACCTAAAACTGTCATACAGTCTTTTCTCACAAAGAGGAAAAAAAATATCGTATATTAATGCATATTTGTAGAATCTAGAAAAATGGCATAGTTGATCATATTTGCAAAGCAGAAATAAAGACACAGGGGCAGAAAACAAAGGTGTGGATACCAAGGGGGAAAGGTGAGGGCTTGGGGTGAATTGGGAGATTGGGATTGATGTACACATACTATTAATACTATGTAATTAATTTTCAAGTCTAGCTTTCTGACCACTCCTAATATCAGCTGCTTGAGGACAAGAACCATGATGAAGTCCTCTTGCTGCTTCAGGTATTCAGCACAGGGCTGGATACAAAATGATTGTCCAAAGAATATGACTTGGTTTGTTCTGCCTATAAAGGGAAGGTGCCTTGAAAATTTTCAGTGCCTGCAAGTGTGTTAGTCACTCAGTCGTGTCCAACTCTTGGTGATCCCCATGTCCTGTAGTCCACCAGTCCATGATTATTCTCCAGGCAAGAATACTGGAGTGGGTAGCCTTTCCCTTCTCCAGGGGATCTTCCCAACCTGAAGATGGAATCTGGGTCTCCCGCATCGCAGGCAGATGCTTTCCTGCCTGAGCCACCAGGGGAGCCCTACAAAAATGCCCCTAATTTTTCCCCTCCTCCGAGAAGCAAAGCCACATTCTCACAAGTTGGAAAATAGAGATGGGTCACCATGTGGTCTGGCCCGGTAAACACTGTCTTTCTCTGTGTGGTCCATGTGTATCCTGCGTCTCATGCCCCCCAAATGCCCTACATTTCATGCCATGAAAAGTCATAAGGCCCTTCAGAATCATTGGCAAAGATTCTGGGACATTCTGAACAAGTGGTCATAACCCCCTTGCTTACTAGCCAGGGGCCCTTTAAACATTTCTTCCCACTCTCTGAGGGATAAATAACCTTAAAAAAAAATCGGAAATAAGTCAGCCCTGTGGCCTTGCTGGGCCAGGATATGGTCTTCATGCAACTTCTTAAAAATGTCAGGAGGCCACTGACTTGGTAGTTTTTCATTCTTCATTCTATGAACATTTTCATTCATTTGTTTATTGATCCAAGCAACATCTCATCCTTTTAATTTCTATGGTGAATGTGTGTGTTTCAAAGTGTAAAATATGTTAGTACATATTTTATATAGACTTACAATGTACGAGGTAAAAAAATACTAAAGAAAATGTTCATTTTCTGTTTCTTTTTTTTTTAAACTGATAGTGCCATGTGATCAAAAATATTCAGATAGCACTGGGGGAATACAGGGAACTCTAGGAATCTGGTCACCCTTTCTAGAACCTCCCACACTCCTTTGTACATTTCCCCACTGAGGTATTTAAAATGTCTTACAATGATCTGTACAGGATCATGATAAAGAAATCAAGCTCTCGAGCCTGGAAGACTTGGGTTTATTATCTCAATGACCAGGGTCCTGAGCCTCTTGAGTCCCTGTTACGGGAATTCCACAACCCAATACATGAAAATCCCTTGGAAGAGTACCAATAAGACACCAGAACATGCATTATCCCCATTGACCACGCCAGGTTGAGAGCATGTCTCCCCAGGGCTAGCGTGGGGCTCTGTACATTGTAGACAGACATGGGCTGACCAAATCTACAGCTAGAGTGGCTTTGGGTTTTCCCCACCAACAAATACCAAATGCCTCATCAGCAAATGGAAGCAAGCCACATTCAGGACATATTCCCCCATTTAAGCCCAGAGATGCATATGGTTCAGGAATTCCATTTCAGCCCATCTCAGGTATTAATTACAAGCTTCCAGCAACCCAAAGCTCTGAAACAACACCAACGAAAGGAAATTACACCATTTTTAGCAATATCTTGACAGCTATATCAACAGACAATAATTTTCTTGCTCAGCCACCAGCTGATCACCACTTGCCACCAAATAGACTGGCCTTCAGTTCTGGAAGGATAGGGATAGCAGAGGTGGGGAAACTGCTCTTCTTTGGTGAAAAATCCTGAAGAATAGAGTCACTGGCTTTATAATAGTCTCAGCCGTGCCTTCTGCTCATGGCTCTGTGGAAGTCAGGCCTCCTTTTCTATTTTAACCTGTAAAATCATTGGAGGGGCACAAAATGGTAAGACAGCCTAAGAACCAGCTGGGCCCCATGGCCTTTCAGGTTCCCGCTGTCAAGCAGAATAAGTGGACTGGAAACACAACCCTTGGAGACATCAGGGCCAGGTGGAAAGCGGGTAGCTTGGCCAGTTATTCTGTCTCTAATAATTACTTACGGGGCTTGTGCTGCTAATCACAGGCTCCCAGATGAGCACAGGGAGGCTTTTTACATCCATGAATAAGGACATTCATAATTTAATCACCAGTTCCTGGGCTCAGGGAGCCCCAGCTCTCAATGCTTACTGGTGCAGGGCCAACATGGCACCCCCAGCAGAGGGGTGTTTGTGGGGGGATTAGCCAGGCCTGGATTTGTACCCCTTCCCGAGTGCCATCAACCCACCTCCACTCTATGGAATTAGCAGTTACTCTTCAAAGTTTGGATACAGTCATTTTATCAATAAGAATGAGAAGAGGACTAGGGAAAGAAAGAGAAGGAAGGGAACTTCCCTGGTGGTCCAGTGGTTAAGATTCCACCTTCCAAAGGCAAGGGACATGGGTTCAATCCCTGGTCAGGGAACTAAGATCCCACCTGCCTTGGGGCAACTAAGGCCTGTGCCACAGTTAGAGAGCCAGACCCAGCACAGCAAAACAAAAACAAAAAACAGGAGGCAAGGAGCATTCTTCTACTCGGTGTCTACTGAGGCAGGCCTAGTTTACCAAGATGTGATTTCCGAAGAACAAAACAAAGCCATGCCCATGATGATTTTATAACCAATGATAGTTTTTAACATTTGTCAGTGGTACTTCTGCACCACGATGATTTTTCCGACCTATACAAGTAAAATACATTTTCAAAGCAACACAACATGGCAGTCAAGAATTTCTGACTTTGGTGGTCAGGCAGCTGGAATTTTATTAATCTCTTCCTCACTCCTTATCAGCAAGAAAGAGTGAATTAATTTCTCTGCCCTCTGAGACTGTAATCGTACTTAATTCAAGATAGTATTTGAAGAGTAAATAAAATTAGTACACTTTCTGAGCTTCACACATTAGTGCTTAGTGTTTGGGGTTAGTCAACACAAGATAGTTGTTTTAAATAAAAAGGGTGTCTGTCAAAGGGACCCAGTAATGAACTAGGTCTTGTGAATTGTGGAGCTGATGTGCAGATTTTCAAAGGCAGGTGTGTTGGGCCACACCCCCGAAAATGCAGAGCTGGAAAGGAGAGCACAACTTCTCCAGGGAGACTCATGGCCTCTCTGCCTCCAGATAAAAGTGCCCATGAGCTGTCACATCTACCCACGAGGCACACACAAATGAAAGGTCTGGAGAGAAACAACAAACTGGAATTCTGGAAATTGCTACAAGTTCATTTGGGGCTCATCTCTCTGTGTCAAGATTCACTTGGCAAGTGACCATTTTGGCTCTAACTCACTCAGAAGTGAGGGCTGTTGGAAGCATTTTTCAGAGGAAGTTGAAACTCAAGCCCTCAGTCACAATTCCTCTCTGCTTGATGGGCTTCAAGGCTGATGCCTTTTGTATGGTGGAGAGATGCTCGTCCTTCTCTCTCTCATTTCTATTATGTGAAACTGTAGATTCGGAGCTGCTAATTAACGTATAACGTGATCTCATTTGAAGGGTTTCTCTTGTCCTTTGAGAGTGAGGAAATCTAATGTTTTAGATTTTAAGCTTCAGTGTCGTTTAAAGACTGGATTTTCCTTTTAAAGAACCTCTCAACATTTCCTTTTGTCCTAGGCAGCCCTGGATATTAGTGGGCAGATGTTTGGAACCTACTTTACCTTTGGATTGGGAAAGCATAGCAGGACATTGGGCATGTGGAAGGGTACTGGGAGACTTTAGTCCTAGGGTGACTAGGAGATCATGAATCTTGCCTCTCTCTAGCCTAAGAATCAAGAGCACTCCCTGAGCTGTAAGCAGTTTCCTGAGTGCAAGAAGCAAGGACTAGGGTCCAATTCCTCTGGCTTGTCCTGCTTCCCAGCCACGCCTGTCTTACTTTGTTTCTGCCGCTCTGGTGCCCTCCCCCATCTTCTGTGCTTCGAAACATAGGTTTACCCACAGGGACCAGTTCAGAGGCCACTTGGTGCCTCACCTGTTTCCCCAGGAAATGAGTAATCTTCCCTTCTCTCTGCTCCCACCACCCTTCATCCATCCATCCACTTCCAGAGTTCCTATCAGGGGCAAGAATGCCACCCCCACCCCAACTATCCCATTACAGAGCCATCTGTGGTTGTCATTATGACTGGTTTGTAGTGGTTGGAGAGACAAGACACGGAATACTCTCTGTCAGCCCAAAGAGTCACTCTCAGTGGTGACTTGTCCCATCCAAAATGCCTTAGCAACGCCTTGAAATACACAAGATGTGCAGCCAGGCTATACTGAACCCAGCACCATCCAGTGGAAATAGAAACAGAATGTGAACACGTGTATAATTTTAAATCTCCTGCCAGTCACATTTTCAAAAGATTATTTAAGAAGGTAAAATTAATCTGAATAGTACAGGTTTTCTTAACCACATGTACATCAAAATACTATGATTTCAACATGTGGTACTAGCCACACATCAGATGGCAGGCACAGCTCTGGTTTATTCACTGTGAGTTCAATTTCTTTCTCTGTCTCTATATCTTTCTTACACACACACACACACACACACACACACACACACACACACAGCATCCACAAAGAACTCTCTTGCCCTTTAGATCAAAGTAAAATCTCCTTGAGTCCCAGAGCACCACCATCCCATCCCGCAGTTTGTAGAAGTCCAAGGTCTCTGGACTTCATGGATCTTCTGTCCTTGTTTTAAGAGCTTCCTGTGCCCATGAGCTCCCATGTGTAGCTGCTACTCAGGGCCCATGACTTAGACATAAAATTCATCACCTTTCTTAATTATTACTCAAGAGTTGTTCACACATTCTGGAGCACAATAGACTTCACATTCAGGAAGGAGGAGAAAGTCTGAGAAAGTTGATGTCACAGTCAATGCCAACCTGATCAACTGGAGTTGTGATGCCATTGTTTCCAAAATCCATCCGGCCACCCATGACTGGCCCCAACCTGGAGGATTCGTTGCTGTCTCGCCTGGCCTGTCCCAGCAACTTCCCAGCATGCTGGCTCCCTGTTTCTCTCTTCTCATGTCTCTAGTGACACTTTTTCCATTCAACCCCTTTGTCTGCAAAATGACAGACAAAATTCTCTTCTTGCCTCACCAGATCTTGAAGCAGCTGCCAGCCAGACCTTTGACCTTTGCCAGGGAATTTTTCAAAAGGTTGGACTTTCCCTTGCATGATCTCTTACACCAGTTGTTAAGAATTTACACAGGTATTTACTATTATTTTAAAATTATCATCATCATCATCATAATCATCATTGTTATCACCATCACCACCATCATCATTTCATTAATAACCATTACTATCCTCCTCCTCATTATTATTATCACCACCATCATCATCATTATGACCAACACTATTATCGTTACTATAATACATGATAGTGGGAGGCAACATTTCATGATGGATGGGACAGAGGCTCTGGAACCAGACAGGAGTGGATTAGGATCTCAGTTCCACCATTTACTAGTTGTGTAATCTGGGTACATATTCTTAATCTCTCTAAGCCTCAGATCAGTCAAATAGTGGTAATAATAGGTTCTACCTCACTGAGTTGATTTAAAAATTAAATCATTCATGTAAACCCTCAGTACAGCTCCTGGTAGAGTCAAGTGGTCAATAAATGGTGGCTACATTATCCAAACAGGAGATGGCAAGAGTGAACATTGACATTTTAGGAATCAGTGAACTAAAATGGACTGGAATGGGTGAATTTAACTCAGATGACCATTATATCTACTACTGTGGGCAAGAATCCCTTAGAAGAAATGGAGTAGCCATCATAGTCAACAAAAGAGTCCAAAATGCAGTACTTGGATGCAATCTCAAAAACAACAGAATGATCTCTGTTCGTTTCCAAGGCAAACCATTCAATATCACAGTAATCCAAGTCTATGCCCCAACCAGTAATGCTGAAGAAGCTGAAGTTGAACAGTTCTATGAAGACCTACAAGACCTTCTAGAACTAACACCCAACAAAAGATGTCCTTTTCATCATAGGGGATTGGAATGCAAAAGTAGGAAGTCAAGAGATACCTGGAATAACAGGCAAATTTGGCCTTGGAGTACAAAAGGAAGCAGGGCAAAAGCTAGCAGAGTTTTGCCAAGAGAATGCACTAGTCATAGCAAACTCCCTCTTCCAACAACATGAGAAAAGACTGCACACATGGACATCACCAGATGGTCAATACTGAAATCAGATTGATTATATTCTTTGCAGTCAAAGATGGAGAAGCTCTATACAGTCAACAAAAACAAGACCAGGAGCTGATTGTGGCTCAGATCATGAACTCCTTATTGCCAAATTCAGACTTAAACTGAAGAAAGTGGGGAAAAACCACTAGACTATTCAGGTATGTCCTAAATCAAATCCTTATGATTATACAATAGAAGTGACAAATAGATTCAAGGAATCAGATCTGATAGATGAGTTCCTGAAGAAGTATGGGCAGAGGTTTGTGACATTGTACATGAGGCAGGGATAAAGATCATCCCCAAGAAAAAGAAATGTAAAAAGGCAAAATGGTTCTCTGAGGAGGCCCTACAAATAGCTGTGAATAGAAGAGAAGCTAAAAGCAAAGGAGAAAAGGAAAGATATTCCCACTTGAATGCAGAGTTCCAAAGAATAGCCAGGAGAGATAAGAAAGCCTTCATCAGCGATCAATGCAAAGAAATAGAGGAAAACAATAGAATGGAAAAGACTAGAGATCTCTTTAAGAAAATTAGAGATACCAAGGGAACATTTCATGCAAAGACAGACACAATAAAGGACAGAAATGGTATGGACCTAACAGAAGCAGAAGAGATTAAGAAGAGGTGGCAAGAATACACAGAAGAACTGTATAGAAAAGATCTTCATGACCCAGATAATCACAATGGTGTGATCACTCACCTAGAGCCAGACATCCTAGAATGTGAAGTCAAAGGGGCTTTAGGAAGCATCACTACAAACAAAGCTAGTGGAGTGATGGAATTCCAGTTGAGTGATTTCAAATCCTCAAAGATGATGCTGTGAAAGTGCTACACTCAATACGCCAGCAAATCTGGAAAACTCAACAGTGGCCACAGAACTGAAAACGGTGAGTTTTCATTCCAATCCCAAAGAGAGGCAAGGCCAAAGAATGCTCAAACTACCACACAATTGCACTCACCTCACACGCTAGCAAAATAATGCTCAAAATTCTTCAAGCCAGGCTTCAACAATACGTGAACCATGAACTTCCAGATGTTCAAGGTGGATTTAGAAAAGGCAAGGAACCAGAGATCAAATTGCTAATATCTGTTGGATCATAGAAAAAGAAAGAGTTCCAGAAAAACATCTACTTTTGCTTTATTGACCATGCCAAAGCGTTTGACAACAAAAACTGTGGAAAATTCTTCAAAAGATGGGAATATCAGACCACCTCACCTGCCTCCTGAGAAATCTGTATGCAGGTCAGGAAGCAACAGTTAGAACTGGACATGGAACAACAGACTGGTTCCAAATAGGGAAAGGAGTACATCAAGGCTATATATTGTCACTCTGCTTATTTAACTTATATACAGAGTACATCATGAGAAATGCTGGGCTGGATGAAGCACAAGCTAGAATCAAGATTGCTGGGAGAAATATCAATAACCTCAGATATGCAGATGACACCACATAATGGCAGAAAGTGAAGGTGAACTAAAGAAAGTGAAAGAGGAGAGTGAAAAAGTTGGCTTAAAACTCAACATTCAGAAAACTAAGATTATGGCATCTGGTCCCATCACTTCATGGCAAATAGATGGAGAAACAATGGAAACAGTGAGAGACTTTATTTTCTTGGGCTCCAAAATCACTGCAGATGATGACTGCAGCCATGAAATTAAAAGATGCTTGCTCCTTGGAAGAAAAGCTATGACCAACCTAGACAGCATGTTAAAAAGCAGAGACATTACTTTGCCGACAAAGGTCCATCTAGTCAAAGCTATGGTTTTTCCAGTGGTCATGTATGGATGATGTGAGAGTTGGACTATAAAGAAAGCTGAGTGCCAAAGAATTGATGCTTTTGAACTGTGGTGTTGGAGAAGACTCTTAAGAGTCCCTTGGACTGCAAGGAGATCAAACCTGTTGTCCTAAAGGAAATCAGTCCTGAATATTCATTGAAAGGACTGATGCTGAAGCTGAAACTCCAATAGTTTGGCCATCTGTTGCAAAGAACTGACTCCTTGGTATAGACCCTGATGCTAGGAAAGATTGAAGGCAGGAGGAGAAGGGGATGACAGAGGATGAGATGGTTGGATGGTGTCACTGACTCAATGGACATGAGTTTGAGCAAGCTCTGGGAGTTGGTGATGGACAGGGAAGCCTGGCATGCTGCAGTCCATGGGGTCTCAAAGAATCGGACATGACTGAGCAACTGAACTGAAGTGTATTATCCTTACCACACAGAGACGCCTTTCCTGCTCACAGGCCTGAGTCCAGATGTATAACATGTATATGTGTATATGTAGCAAGGCCCTCCTGGGGTTTCCACTGAGCTTTCTAGCAGCTCCTTCATTGGTACTAAAAACAGACATTCATTTATCTTGTCCCCTCAATGACTCTGTTACCTCTTTAAAGGCAAGGAGTCATCTTAGTCTTCTCAACTTACATGCTGAGATTCAATCAAATTGTTTATTCGGAAAGCAGGGCAGTGTGACCCCATTAGCACTCCAAGTGGTTAGTTCTCTCTGAAGCATAGGGAAAATCGGGTAGTGGAAGGAAGATGGGGTGCTCTGATGTGGTACCCAACACCCCAAAGCAATGCTTCCACAGTAAAATGGCAATGCAGCAGCCGTCTGAGGAGGCCATCAGTGTTTTCTGGGGTTAGACTGAACCCCATTGAGTAGGGACTTAAGAAATAGTCTTTGAATGAATGGATAAGTGAATGAATGAATGACTGAATGAGTGAACGTATCACCCATTTTGTCACTTGGTACTCTATTTAAGAAGACCTTTCTGACAAATTTCTAGAGCTCAGGACCAGGAAAAGCTTGTTTCTGCTGCAATACTAGAACTTCCATTTTCACTGGCATCCTGCCTCTTTCAGAACCAGTTCATTGCCACCAGCAGGGCCCAGAGGACACCTATGCAGAAAAGGGCATTCACTAAACTCAGCCTTTACAGTTACCCTCATTCTCCTGTCTCTGTTGGTGCCCCAGGGACTCCATAGCTGCCCATCAACCAGAGCTCTAGTGGGGGTCTTATGGTGAGCATCCCACCCAGCCTTTTCAGCTCTCTGCCCTCTTTCTACTCATTCTGCCTCTCTGGATTGTGGTTCCTGCACCTGACCTCTTTCTTTTTGTGATCTCTCTCATGTGTCAGTTTTTGATGCCTGTGATGCTCAACCATGAAAATCCCCTTTGTTACTTCAAAGGGCCCCAGTCGGACCCTCCTACCACTAGGCAATGAGAACTGTATAATCCACTCTGTTTCCCTCTTCTCTGTGGCTGCCAGGAAACTCAGAGCTATGTTTTATGCCCAGCAGCCTTATTCAACTGAGGTGTCTAGATACAGTCTTTTCACTCCCCTTCATTTCTTGTCTCCTTCCACTTATAACCTAGAATTTTTGTTTTTATATGTCTGTTCCATTTATTTTAGGCTGCCAGTTTCTAAAGAAAAAATAAAATTAAAAAAAAAAAGCTTCAAGTATCTTTGAACCTCTTTAAAGTTTTATCTCCATCCCATACAACTTTTCCAGGAAAGGGGGAAAAGGAAATCCCCCTCTAGACATAATATTTACAAATGCGGCCTCCAAACTGTCAAACCACTCGCACCCCCTCTAAGCCTCGATGTTCAAATCCTGTGCAGGCTGGTGGATCAGTTCCAGCCCTTTCCCAGCCTCCAAGCACCCACTGACCCTGAGCCTGGCTCCAAGCCTTGGTTTCTGATCTCTTCTCCCTTCCTTAGCTCACTGCCCCCTGATAACCTTCTGGCTCAGGAACCCCCACCAGGAGCCTCGCCCTGGGGGGTAGCCCTGAATGGGCCTATGTGACCTCATGCGTGAGACCCTGGCAAAACGTACGGGCAGAGATCTCTGCTCTTCTGTAGCCCTATAGCAATTCCTGTGGTCTTTCCAATCATAATTAGCTGTATTTCCAGCTAAATAATAATAAGAGCTAAGATTTGTTGTCCTCTCTCTATTAGAAAGGCATTATGCTTTGCATTTTGTATTCCTTCTCTTTTTCAGTTCATTAATGAGGGAGAAGCCATTTTATTCTCCACCTTACAGACAAGAAAACAAAGGTGCACAGTTTTTCTATCTGCATGCAGAACAAAAACTCTAGGGCAGTAGGACCCTGGCTGATCCTTTGTGCCCTTATCAGCATCTGTCACAGGACCTGACACAGACGCTCAATATGTAATTTATGACTTATCCATTTACTGATTACCAGAAGAAACATACACCCCCCCAAGGCAAATCATGAACGCCTCCCCAGTGGGGTGAGTTAGGTCATGGAGCTCTGAACCAGATGAGTTTAACTCTGCTGAAGGTCTCTCCAGCCACAGGACTGATGGCTTTAATGTGACACTGGTCAGAGAGGTGCGTCAGTGGAGGTCAGCTGGGCGGAGCCCTGACTCCGAGCTGGGCTGCACAACTCTGGAATTCCGGGGCAGGGTGCAGAGTCTTGCTGGGGCCCAACCTCCCTCTAGAGTAGGTCTTAGCACCCTCTATCATAATTTTCTCTCACTCTCTGTTCCCTCTGGAAGACTGTGGGTACCTCAGAGGACCGTCTTGGAGTAAAAGTCAACAACAGGAAGGGAGGGAGGGGAGAAAGAAAAAAGGAAGGAAGAAAAGCGGGGAGGGAGGGGACAGGTGGGTGGCTGTGTGTTATGAGATGGTTCACATATCTGCCTCCAACACTTTGCTTTGAAAAGTAGAGTCATTATTGATGGAAATGAAGAACAAGAATCCTGGGACAAATGAGCATAAGGAAACTTCAGGACAGGAGAACTAAGAGAGCTAAAACCATATTGGGGAAGAGAAGGCAGGCTGGCAGAGACCAACTTGGGGACCCCACCCCAAAGCCACAATTAGTCCTCAGCTCTGTGGAATGCACCCTGTGTTGAAGTGAGATTTTTCACATTGCTGCTTTACACTCTTCCTAGATTTGGGGCTGATTAACTCCAATAAAAAGCACTGCCAGCTGGTGAAAACTTAAAACAAAGGGTCTATACAAAAGCACCGTGTTCCCCCTCCCTTTCATTTATTTGAAGCAATTTTACCCTCCCTAGTCTCCTGTGGTTCCTGCATAAATTACTCTGCAAGACCAGCCTGCTGTGAGCATGCTTGCCTGACTGCCTCTGCTCCCCTTCAAATCTGTCAGTAAAGCTTTAAGCATCTTGAAAACGTATTGTCTGGAATGAAACAACCAATTATGCTTTCAGGTTTTGTGGCATAATATCGCAGAAACTAGCAATTACAGAATCAGAGTGGCATCAAATGGGGTAGAAGGGAGTTAGCACGGATTATTCTTTAAATAGCAGTTACATGAACTCATAATAAATAGGTATTAAGTGCTAAATGTATGATAAGTAATTCTTGACAATGCAATTATCCAAACAGAAGAGGGGAAAGTGGCAAGATGGCATTGTCAAAGTCTTTTGTGCATGGCATGCTCAGTTAGACTGAGATGGGGAGGAAATTTGTCTCTGTTCCAACCAGCAGTGGAAGTAAGAGTACAGATGTGGGCACTGAAAGGTATTTGGCTGGGTCCTAAGAGCTGGTATGTTTTCAAAAGAGCAAAGCCCTTTTTGCTAGGGCAGGATATGGTTGACCAGAAAACTCTATGGCAATGAGCTCTGCTTAATGCACAACCAGGTAACCAAACATATATATTTAGGAAGTGCTTGTTATGAAATGACATGCAGGTAAGTATATAGACTGGTTCTTAGCAGAAAACAGGTGTATAGGAAATGTTGATTGAACTTATCTGGCACTCAGAAACAGGGCTGCTATGGAAGGTTGTATAGGTTGTGCACTACACAATTCCAGGGAGGAACATTTATATAGATGTGATGTGAACAGTTCCCCCTTGGACTGGGACATGCTGTGGCCTTGTTTCAAGTTTCAACTCAATGGTCTTCATCAGTATGATTAAATGATTAAAATGGAGGACTTGTGACCAGACTGTGTGTGTGCATGCTAAGTTGCTTAGTATGCAACTCTTTGAGACCCTCTGGACTATAGCTCACCAGGCTCCTCTGTCCATGGGATTCTCCAAGCAAAATACTGGAGTGGGTTGCTGTGCCCACCTCCAGGGGCTATTCCCAACCCAGGGATCGAACTTGCACCTCTTACTTCTCCTGCATTGGCAAGCAGAGTCTTTAGCACTAATGCCAACTGGGAAGCCACTTGCTTACCATTCAGTTCAGTTCAGTTCAGTTCAGTCGCTCAGTCATATCCGACTCTTTGTGACCCCATGAATCGCAGCACACCAGGCCTCCCTGTCCATCACCAACTCCCAGAGTTTACCCAAACTCACACCCATCGAGTCAGTGATGCCGTCCAGCCATCTCATCCTCTGTTATCCCCTTCTTCTCCTGCCCCCAATCCCTCCCAGCATCAGGGTCTTTTCCAATGAGTCAACTCTTCACATGAGGTGGCCAAAGTACTGGAGTTTCAACTTCAGCATCAGTCCTTCCAATGAACACCCAGGACTGATCTCCTTTAGGATGGATTGGTTGGATCTCCTTGCAGTCCAAGGGACTCTCAAGAGTGTTCTCCAACACCACAGTTCAAAAGCATCAATTTTTCGGTGCTCAGCTTTCTTCACAGTCCAACTCTCACATCCATACATGACCACTGGAAAAACCATAGCCTTGACCAGACAGACCTTTGTCAGCAAAGTAATGTCTCTGCTTTTTAATATGCTGTCTAGGTTGGTCATAACTTTCCTTCCAAGGAGTAAGCGTCTTTTAATTTCATGGCTGCAGTCACCATCCGCAGTGATTTTGGAGCCCAAAAAAATGAATGTCTGACACTGTTTCCACTGTCTCCCCATCTATTTCCCATGAGGTGATGGGACCAGATGCCA
Organism: Odocoileus virginianus; assembly: GCF_023699985.2. NCBI lineage: Eukaryota > Metazoa > Chordata > Mammalia > Artiodactyla > Cervidae > Odocoileus > Odocoileus virginianus. Next base: position 5,458,208 of record NW_027224265.1, read on the forward strand.
TGATCTTAGTTTTCTGAATGTTAAGCTTTAAGCCAACTTTTTCACTCTCCTCTTTCACTTTCATCAAGAGGCTTTTTAGTTCCTCTTCACTCTGCCATAAGGGTGGTGTCATCTGCATATCTGAGGTTATTGATATTTCTCCCAAGAATCTTGATTCCAGCTTGTGCTTCTTCCAGCCCATTGTTTCTCATGGTGTACTCTGCATATAAGTTAAATAAGCAGGGTGACAATATACAGCCTTGACGTACTCCTTTTCCTACTTGGAACCAGTCTATTTATCATCTACCTATCCCTTATTCTTTACTCTCAAGTCATACCAACCTCATTGCTTTTCCTTAAACATAGCAAGAATTTATTGTATCAAAGATTTCATGCTTGATGTTTCCACTGTCTGGGATCCACCACCCTTGATATCTGCCCTATGCATCTCTCCTTTCATTCAGGTCCATGATCAAATGCTACCAATCCTCTCATATCTAGAGTATCAAGGTCCTTCATTTTCTACCATCTTACCTGTGGTTTATGTTTACTTCTGCTTTTGTTCATAACATTTGTTTCTATTGAAATTATCACACACACACACACATTTATTATTATTATTACATGTGCATTTATTGTCTTTCACCTTTATTATAAGATAACTTCAAAGAGGTAGGACACATTGTCTGCACCACTGTAACAGCAGTGCCTAGAAGACAGGTGCCCCAAAAAATACTTGTTGAGTGAACCTTGATAAGTTAATATTAGATGTTGCTGTTTTGTTAAAGTTGTTCTTGTTGTTGTCATCGTCACACTCTGTACTGTGCCTTTTCTCTCCAGAACCAAAATCCCACCACTCTCCTCCTTCACAAATCTTTCTTGAAATGTCTCTGGTATCCTCTTTTCAGAGGAAATAAACCTCCATATGCACTTCCCAGAGAGCACTAATGGTAAAGAACCCATCTGCCAATGCAGGAGATATAAGAGACAGGGGTTTGATCCCTGGGTCAGGAAGATCCCCTCGAGGAGGGCATGGCAACCCACTCCAATATTCTTGCCTGGAAAATCCCATGGACAGAGGAGCTTGGCAGACGCCAGTTCTGCAAAGTCAACCACCAGTTCTGGGGTCACAGAGTTGGACACGACTGAAACGACTTGCTCTTCTTTGGAACTCTGCATTCAAACGGGTATATCTTTCCTTTTCTCCTTTGCGTTTTGCTTCTCTTCTTTTCATAGCTCTTTGTACACCATCCTCAGACAACCACTTTGCCTTTTTACATTTCTTTTTCTTGGGGATGGTTTTGATCCCTGCCTCCTGTACAATGTCACAAACCTCTGTCCATAGTTCTTCAGGCACTCTATCAGATCTAATCCCTTGAATCTATTTCTCACTTCCACTGTATAATCAAAAGGGATTTGATTTAGGTCATACTTGAATGGTCTAGTGGTTTTCCCCCACTTTCTTCAATTTAAGTCTGAATTTGGCAATAAGGAGTTCATGATCTGAGCCACAGTCAACTCCTAGTCTTATTTTTGTTGACTGTATAGAGCGTCTCCATTTTTGAATGCAAGGAATATAATCAATATGATTTCAGTATTGACCATCTGGTGATGTCCACGTGTAGAGTCTTCTCTTGTGTTGTTTGAAGAGGTAGTTTGCTATGACTAGTGCATTCTCTTGGCATAAGTTTGTTAGCTTTTGCCCTGCTTCATTTTGCACTCCAAGGCCAAATTTGCCTGTTACTTCAGGTATCTCTTGACTTCCTACTTTTGCATTCCAGTCCCCTATAATGAAAATGACATCTTTTTTGGGTGTTTAGTTCTAGAAAGTCTTATAGGTCTTCATAGAACCATTCAACTTCAGCTTCTTCAGCATTACTTGTTGGGGCATAGACTTGAATTACTGTGATATTGAATGTTTTGCCTTGGAAGTGAACAGAGATCTTTCCGTCTCTTTTGAGACTGAACCTGAGTACTGCATTTCAGACTCTTTTGTTGACTATGATAGATACTCCATTTCTTTTAAGGGATTCTTGCCCACAGTAGTAGATATAATGGTCACCTGAGCTAAATTCACCCATTCTGGTCCATTTTAGGTCACTGGTTCCTAAAACGTCGACATTCACTCTTGCCATTTCCATTTGACCACTTGCAATTAGCCTTGATTCATGGACCTAACATTCCAGGTTCCTATGCAATACTGCTCTTTATAGCATTGGACTTTACTTCCATCACCAGTCACATCCACAACTGGGTGTTGTTTTTGCTTTGGCTCCATCTCTTCATTCTTTCTGGAGTTATTTCTCCACTGATCTCCAGTAGCATATTGGGCACCTACCGACCTGGGGAGTTCATCTTTCAGTGAACTTTTCACTGAAAGATAGAACTTTTCAGTCCTATCTTTTTGCCTTTTCATACTATTCATGGGGTTCTCAAGGCAAGAACACTAAAGTGGTTTGCCATTCCCTTCTCCAGTGGACCACGTTTTGTCAGAACTCTCCACCATGACCTGTCCATCTTGGGTGGCCCTACATGGCATGACTCATAGTTTCATTGAGTTAGACAAGGGTGTGGTCCATGTGATCAGATTGGTTAGTTTTCTGTGATTGTTGTTTTCAGTCTGTCTGCCCTCTGATGGAGAGGGATAAGAGACTTATGGAAGCTTCCTGATGGGACAGCCTCACTGAGGGGGAAACTGGGTCTTCTGATGGGTGGGGCCATGCTCAGTAAATGTTTAATCCAATTTTCTGTTGAAGGGCAGGGCAGTGCTGTAATTTGACCTGAGGCCAAACTATGGTGGAGGTAATGAAGATAATGATGACCTCCTTCAAAAGGTCCCATGCACACACTACACTCAGTGCTCTGGACCCTGCAGCAGGCCACCGCCAACCCACGCCTCTGCTGGAGACTCCTGGACACTCATGGGCAAGTCTGGGTCAGTCTCTTGTGGGGTCACTGCTCCTTTCTTCTGGGTCCTGGTGCACACAAGGTTCTGTTTGTGCCCTCCAAGAGTCTGTTTCCCCAGTCCTGTGTAAGTTCTGGAGGCTCTATGGTGGGGTTAAAGGCAACCTCCTCTAAGAAGGCTTGTGTCATACCGAGGTCTACTGCCCCCAGAGCCCCTGCCCCGGCAGCAGTCCACCGCTGACCTGTACCTCCACAGAAGACACTCAAACACAGTTCTGTCTCAGTCTCTGTGGGGTCTCTGGGTCCTGGTGCACACAAGGTGTGTGAATATACCTCCAATGTTCCAAAGAATAGCAATGAGAAATAAGTAAGCCTTCCTCAGTGATCAATGCAAGAGGAAAACAATAGAATGGGAAAGACAATGGCAACCTACTCCAGTACTCTTGCCTGGAAAATCCCATGGACAGAGGCACCTGGTAGGCCGCAGTCCATGGGGTCGCTAAGAGTCGGACATGACTGAGCGACTTCACTTTCACTTTTCAGTTTCACGCATTGGAGAAGGAAAATGCAACCCACTCCAGTGTTCTTGCCTGGAGAATCCCAGGGACGGGGAAGCCTGGTGGGCTGCTGTCTATGGGGTCACACAGAGTCAGATACGACTGAAGCGACTTAGCAGCAGCAGCAGTAGCAGAGATTTCTTCAAGAAAATTAGAGATGCCAAGGGAAATTTTCATGGAAAGATGGGCACAATAAAGGACAGAAATGGTATGGACCTAACAGAAACAGAAGATATTAAGAAGAGGTGGCAAGAATACACATAAGAATGATACAAAAAAGATTTTCATGACTCAGATAACCGTGATGGTGTGATCACTCACCTAGAGCCAGACATTCTGGAATGTGAAGACAAGTGGGCATTAGTAAGCACCATGACAAACAAAGCTAGTGGAGGTGATGGAATTCCAGTTGAGCTATTTCAAACCCTCAAAGATGACGCTGTGAAAGTGCTGCACTCAATATGCCAGCAAATCTGGAAAACTCAGCAGTGGCCACAGGACTGGAAGAAAGATCAGTTTTCATTCCAATCCCAAAGAAAGGCAATGCCAAAAGAATGCTCAAACTACTGCACAATTGCACTCATCTCACATGCTAGCAAAGTAATGCTCAAAATTCTCTAAGCTAGGCTTCAACAGTATGTGAACTGTGAACTTCCAGATGTTCAAGCTGGATTTATGAAAGGCAGAGGAACCAGAGATCAAATTGCCAACATCCTTGGATTGTCGATAAAGCAAGAGTTCCAGAAAAATATCTATTTCTGCTTTATTGATATGCCAAAGCCTTTGATTGTGTGGATCACAACAAACTGTGGAAAATTATTAAAGAGATGGGAATACCAGACCACCTGACCTGCATCCTGAGAAATCTGTATGCAGGTCAGGAAGCAACAGTTAGAACCGGACATGGAACAACAGACTGGTTCTAAATCGGGAAAGGAGTACATCAAGGCTGTATATTGTCACCCTGCTTATTTAACTTATATGCAGAGGACATCATGCAAAATGCTGGACTGAATGAAGCACAAGTTGGAATCAAGATTGCTGGGAGAAATATCAATAACCTCAGATATGCAGATGACACCACTCTAATGGCAGAAAGTGAAGAAGAATTAAAGAGCCTCTTGATGAAAGTGAAAGAGGAGAGTGAAAATGTTGACTTAAAACTCAACATTCAGAAAACTAAGATCATGGCATCTGGTCCCATCACTTCATGACAAATAGGTTGGGGAAACAGTTGCTGACTTTATTTTTCTGGGTTCCAAAATCACTGCAGATGGTGACTGAAGTCATGAAATTAAAAGACCCTTGCTCCTTGGAAGAAAAGTTATGACCAACCTAGACAGCATATTAAAAAGCAGAGACATTACTTTACCAACAAAGGTCCGTCTAGTCAAAGCTGTGGGGCTTCCCTGGTGGCTCAGACAGTAAAGTGTCTGTCTACAATGCAGGAGACCCGGGTTCGATCCCTGGGTCAGGAAGATCCCCTGGAGAAGGAAATGGCAACCCACTCCAGTACTCTTGCCTGGAAAATCCCATGGATGGAGAAGCCTGGTGGGCTACAGTCCACGGGGTCACAAAGAGTCAGACACGACTGAGCAACTCCACATGATTTTCCCAGTAGTCGTGTATGGATGTGAGAGTTGGACTATAAAGAAAGCTGAGCACTGAAGAATTAATGCTTTTGAACTGTGGTGTTGGAGAAGACTCTTGAGAGTCCCTTGGACTGCAAGGAGATCCAACCAGTCCATCCTAAAGGAAACCAGTCCTGAATATTCATTGGAAGGACTGATGCTGAAGCTGAAACTCCAATACTTTGGCCACCTGATGTGAAGAACTGACTCATTTGAAAAGACCTTGATGCTGGGAAAGATTGAAGGTGGGAAGAGAAGGGAATGACAGAGGAGGAGATGGTTGGATGGCATCGCCGACTCCATGAATGTTGAGTTTGGGTAAACTCCAGGAGTTGGTGATGGACAGGGAGGCCTGGTGTGCTGCAGTCCATGGGGTCACAGAAAGAGTCAGACATGACTGAGCAACTGAACTGAACTGAATCGACTTAGCACATATGGAAGCCCCCATATATACACAGCCTCTTTGATGAATCTCTGTCCCATCTTCCTCTTTAGTGGAGAATTGAGTTTCTCCTGAAGCCACCGCTTTCCCAGCAGCCCTCGAAGTGAAGATGGCTCACCCTCTTAGATGTCCATTCCACAGGTGGGAACCAAGCTGAGCATTTCTCCATCCCCCTTTCTTCCACTTCCAGAGTACGGCTCTTCAACCGTACATGAAACTCCTGTCCTTCATGGTCTTTTACTCCTTCTCACTGCTGGTCTCTCACCCATCATTCTCTCTCTGCCTAAAGACTCAGATTCCTGGTTCCCACTTTCCCGCTCCCCTCCCCCAATCCTACCAGTATCAAATTGATTCCAGCATCTTCATGGGCACCAACTGATCCAACTCCTTGGTTTCACCTCATATATTCTTTTTGCCAGCGATGTCTACCTGCTCTCCCCTTGACTCACTCACTCCCAAGGTGAGTTTCTGGTCTCTGCATGACCTAGAGCTCCTTTTTGTAGGAAGTATTCAGCTCAGGTATCTAACCTTCTGAACACAACCTCTTATCTTTCCAAGACCCTCCGGTGATTTCTTCTACCACATCTGATCTTTAGGGTTAGAGAGACCTCAAATCCCTCAACTTCTTGACTTCCTTCTCATCATCCTTCTTTCTTGTCTGCACTTCTATCACAAGTCTGGACCTTAAAACTCATGCCTTTCACATCCCTCATTAGCCTCAACTCACTGAACCCAGTGTGCTTCTGTCACACCTGCCAGACAAGTTCTAACCTTTCCTGAACCCCACCATTTGACTTCTCCCTGCCCACACCCAGGCTGCTGAGCCCTGTGAGAGGAAACTCCACCACATCAAAGATAAGTGCCATGACCATCCAATGTCTTCAGTCCCACCTGAGGTCTCAGAACTTCCAGCTTTCTGAGTAAGCTCTCTCCCACCCTCTAGGACAGTTATTTCAAATTTCTCCATACTTTTAAAATTTCTTACCCCACTACCTCCCACTCACTCAAGGCAGATAACCTCACCTCCTACTGCACAGGGAAAAAATAGAAGGCTTTAGATAGGCACTCTCCAAAAGCTCTGATTCTAGACCTGCAAAATAAGCTGCATCTATACCCATCCTCTTTCCCTCTCTTGATAGTGAAGGGTGATACCTTCTTCCTTACCCATGCTCTGGATTTCCTCTTCTTTTTCCCCCTCCAGGACCATACCTGACTATCCTTACTCTCTCCCACAACTTTAATTTCTCCCTTTCTTCTTAATTCTTTAGTACAAGGCTTAATTTTCAAAGTCTTTCTGATTAAAAACAAACCTACCACCCAACCCTCTAAACCCACACCAGCTGCAGCTTCACTCCCTTACACAGCTAAGATCTTGAACAAGGTGCTTGCTCTTGCATCCTCATTCCCTCACCTCCTTCTCCTTCCTGAGCCCAGCACAACCCAACATCTATGCCCACCACCCTGCACAGACTGACCTCATCAAGGGTCCAACAACATCCTTAGCAACAGTTTGAATCCACCAAAACTCCTTTGTGCTCCCATACATGACCTTTCTGTTAAGAGTATAACTTGAGGTTCCTCAGAATTCTGTTCTGGCTACTCTTCAGTGGGATACAGTGCATCCCTCTGGCCCACTTTGTACATCCCTCTAGCTTCAATGCTTTCTCTATGCTGATGCCTCCAAAGTGAATGTCCCTGGCCCAGCTCTGTCTCAGACTTCCTATACAAAAGCCTACTGGGCACTTCTGTCTAGATGTCCCATAAGTCTATAAGCCCACCTTAAAACTGCCACTGTCCAGGAATTCCTATGTCAGCTGCCCCAAGGTGTCCAAACAGAACACCTGATATTTCTTTGGTTTACATTTTCCCCTTCATTTCCATGAACGTTAAAGTGTTAGTCACTCAGTCCTGTCCAACTCTTTGTGATCCCATGGACTGTAGCCTACCAGGCTTCTCTGCCCATGGAATTCTCCAGGCAAGAATACTGGAGTGGGTAGCCAGTCCCTTCTCCAGGGGATCTTCCAGACTCAAGGATCGTCTCTATACTCATCCTCAGTTCATCTAATCTGTGCCACTACATATTTTGTAAATTCATCCATACCTCTCGAATCCCACTCCTCTTTCTCTATTTCACTAACATCTCTCTCATATACTCCTGGTCTCCCTCTAATTCTTGCTATGGCCTAACGGATTTTTCTAAAGTGCAAATCTGGCCATGTTGGCCCATTATGTGATGCCCTTCCACAGTTCCTTGTTGCTCTTAGGAAAAAATCTGAATCCATTTAATGGCTCCTGAGACCAGTCATAGCTTGTGTGGTTCCAAGAAACCTTTTCTAGCCTGGCTCTTGTCACTCCAAGTGCATGTTCTAGGTTCTGACCACATAGCACCATTTTCAGAGCCTTGAATAAGCCTAGAGTGTCTTGTCTCTGAGAATGTCACCCTCTGCTATTCTTTTATCAGGAAGAGTTGTGTTTGTTTGTTTTTTTCAATATAACATTATGTATCTATTAATTTAATGTTTTTGGCTGTGCTGGGTCTTCATGGCTGTGCAGGCTTTTCTCTAGTTGTGGGGAGCTGGGGCTAGCCTCGAGTTGTGGTGTGCAGTTTTCTCATTGCAGTGGCTTCTCTTGTCATCTGCATGGCTCTAGGGCATGCAGGCTTCGGTACTTAGAGCACATGGGCTGAGTAGTTCTGGCTCCGGGCTCCAGAGCACAGGCTCAGTAGTTGTGCTGCATGGGCTTAGTTTCTCTGCAGCATGTGGGACCTTCCCAGACCAGGGATTGAATCCAATCAGCATTTCCCACACTGACAGGTAGATTCTTTACCACTGAGCCACCAGAGAAGCCTGGAATACTTCTTCAGTACCACCTTTCTCCAGTAATTCCCATTTGTCTTTCTGACCTTGGTCCACAGGCCCCATCCTCCAGAAAGCACTCTCTGTTTTGCCAGACTAGATTAAAGGTCTCTCCTCTGTATCCTCACAGCTCTCTCCACTTATCCTATCCTAGCAATTGGCACAGGGTTTTGTAAAAGACTCCCTATTCATCAAAATTTTCTATGGGACTGCCATCTTCATGAGGTCAACACTTTGACTTCCCACTCCAGAATCCCAGGCACCCAGCACCAGGCCTGAATTGGATAAGGCTGAGTGAGCATTTAGTATAAAAATTAAATCAAGGGAAAAAAATAAATTAAGAGGGATCCATGGTTATGGAAGGGGCTTCCCTTGTGGCTCAGTCATAAAGGATCCACCTGCCAATGCAGGATCCCTGATTTAGGAACATCCTCTGGAGAAAGAAATCACAAACCACTCCAGTATTCTTGCCTGGGAAATCTCATGGGCAGAGGAGCCTGGGTAGGCTACAGTCCACAGGGTCACAAAGAGTCAAACACATTTTAGCAACTGAACAATGAACATGTTTATGGAAAGACTGGACATCGTCAATTTATTCTAGGATTTTCCTTCAGTTCTGTTCACCATCACCAAGAAGGGCTATAAACTGACTATCTTATCCAAATTATCCTTTGGCTTTCACATCACCAAAAGTATAGGGTAGTTTGACCAGTAGTTTTGTGAAATGGACAAAGTCTTGGAGTCATTTTAGGTACCCCAAATTATTTGTGACATTTAGTGTAATTTTTTTTCTAATTGCAAACACATTATATGCATAAAGTACAATAAAGACTTGCTGAACACAGGGAAATAACAATACAATGAAATCACCCACGTGACACCATACAATGGAACTTGTTATTAAAATTTCAATGTGTATTCTTTTAGTATTTTTTACATTCACTTATATTCACTCTTTTTAGAAAAACATAGGACCTATGGCACACACTGTGTGTAGCCTACTTTTTTTAAAATTAGCACTGTCAGAGTGAACATCTTTCAATGTCAGTTCATGTTCTTCTTTTTGTCTGTGGTTTTAGCAAACAGGTGAGTTTGTCTCATTAAACATATATACATCCAATAGGCCCTTGTTTGTTACCTATTTTGTATATAGTCATGTACGTATTTTAATCCCAAACTCCTAATTTATCCTTCCCCAAGTCCCTTTTTTGGAGAAGGAAATGGCAATCCACTCCAGTATTCTTGCCTGGAGAATCCCATGGACAGAGGAACCTGGCGGGCTACAGTCCATGGAGTGGCAAAGAGTCAGACATGACTGAGCAACTAAACCACCACCACCACCACCACCAAGTCCCTTTTGGTAACCATAAGTTTGTTTTCTATGTCCATGAGCTCTCCATTTCTGTTGGAAGTCATACTCAACATATAGTAACAGCCTATAATGAAAAAGAATCTAAAAGAGAATATATATATATAAATTGTATATGCGTGTGTGTGTGTGTGTGTGTGCTAGTCACTCAGTTGTGTCTGACTCTTTGCCATCCCATGGACTGTAGCTCCACCAGGCTCCTCTGTCCATGAAATTCTCCAGACAAGAGTATTGGAGTGGGTTGCCATTTCCTACTCCAGGGGATCTTCCCAGCCCAGGGATTGAACCCAGGTCTTGCCCTGTGGGCAGATTCTTTACAATCTGAGTCACCTGGGAAGCCTATATATATAACTGAATTTCTTTGCTATACACCTGAAATTAAGACATTGTAAATCAATTATATTTCAATAAAAATTAAATATATATGTGTAAGTATATATATATATATATATATACACACACACACACACAGATATTTGCCCACCAACAGATCATGATTATCATTAAAATTTCTTTCTTTTATTACTAGACAGACTAAATACATTAAAATATATTTACCAGGCACACAATGATTCTATACTCTTGACTGTTACAATCACTTTAGCTTAATATTCAGTTGGAGAAAACTGAATTCCCACCACCCAACCTGACTTTCATGAAATTAGGTTCCTGTGTGCAGGTTCTATAAGCATCTTTTTCCATAACATGGAAGGGTCAACAAGATGGTCCTTTGGGAATAAATTCACTCCACACTCATTCCTAGAGATCTGCCTGGTCCCAAGCCCCACTTGTGACAGGATCACAGCAGTGAGTAGAAAGCCAAGGTCCTCATTCACAAGATACTTACCTTGCAGTATGGGAGACAGACAATAGAAAGTCAACAAATAAAGAAAATAAGATTATTTCCTCAGTGATAAATGGAGATAAGAAGCAGAAGATGTGCTGTGACAAAATGGTTGTGGGTGAGTCTGGGACATTCAGATGATGCCTCTCTGAGAAGGGGACACTTGAGCTGAACCTCAATGCCAAGAGATACCTCTACTGGGGGGTGTGTGTCCCAGACAAAGAGAAGAGAAATCACACAAGCTTGGCATATTTGAACATCAGAAATGTGTCTTTAAAATAGAGAGGGTAGAAGGGAGAGAATGCTAGAAAATCAGGTCTGAGAGGTTAGAAAGGGGCTGGAAAACAGTGGGTTTTGGGGTCATGGAAGGGAATTTTGAAAGCCTAGTAAATAACCAGGAGATTTCAGGTTTCTAATTTCATGTTCTTTTCAGAAACTCCTGGCAGTTTAGTATTTATGTACCCACTTTATATGTTCCCTAACAAAATCAAGCACTTGGTCCCTAACACAAATCACACACTTGGCCAATACTTGCTGAGAGAGGGGGCGGTCCTAAGATGGCAGAGGAATAGGACGGGGAGGCCACTTTCTCGCCCATATTCATCGGAAGATCATTTGAACACTGAGCAAATGCCACAATCAACTTCTGGACGCTGGTGGAGGACACCAGGCACCCAGAAAGGCAGCCCGTTGTCTTCAAAAGGAGGTAGGGCAAAATATGAAAGATAAAAAGAGACAAAAGAGCTAGAGACAGAGATCTGTCCCAGGGAGGGAATCATGAAGGAGGAGAAGTTTCCACACACCAGGAAACCCTCTCACTGGCAGGTCTATGGGGAATTTTGGAACCTCGGAAGGCAACATAACGGGGAGGAAAAAGTAAATAAAACCCACAGATTACACGCCTAACCACAACTCCCAGTGGAGAAGTAGCCCAGACGCTCGCGTCTGCCACCAGCAAGCGGGGGCTGAACAGGGAGTCGTGGGCTGCATTGCTTAGAGTAAGGATCAGGCCTGAATGCCCTGAGGGCAATCTGAGGGAGCCAACGTGAGATAGCAACCCAAACTGTGGAATAGCCAGAGAGAGAGAAAAGAAAAGAAAAGAGAGAGAGATTGAGAAATTTCCCGTGAAAATCTCTAACCTAAGGCACTGCCAGCCCGCTCACAGAACAAAGGACTGAGCGAATACCAGAGGAGAGCTAGCTGGCTGTGGACCGGCCCATCCCCCGCCAGAGGCAGGGAGGCAGGCGGGGGCAGCCAGAGCCAGAAAGGGGCAATCTCGGCCCCAGAGACGGCATCCTCTACCAAACTGCGAGCAGGCTCCCAGTTGCTAACCAAGACTTCCTGGGATTCTGGACGGTTGACATCCGCCGGGAGGGTCACAGCCAGAGGTCAGCTCCCCAGAGGAGACACATAGCACACCTGAGACAGCGCTCCCGCTGTGCACCCAGGAAACTGAGCGGCTGGAACCGGGGCAGGCGATAAGACGCACCGCCCACCTGGGGAGAGTGCGCTCACCAAGCACCTGGTTGCCTGAGCTGCTCAGACCTGGGAAGGGCACAAAACGCAGGCCCTACTGAGTCTGTGCCTTTGTGGAGTACCCGAGAACCTGAACCTGAGCGGCTTAGACCTGGGAAGTGCATGCAACTTTAGACAGTTCCCCTGCAGAGCAACCTGGAGCCTGAGCAGTGTAGACCGGGAAAGCACACACGCTGTGAGCAGGGGCAAACCCAGTGTGGCTGAGACACTGCGAGCGCTCCCCACACATGCCAGTGATATTTGCAGTGTTCCTCCCTCCCCACAGCACAACTGAACAAGTGAGCCTGAATAAGTGACCACCTTCGCCCCCTTGTGTCAGGGCGGAAATTAGACACTGAAGAGACCTGCAAACAGAAGAAGCCAAAATAAACAGAGGGAACTGCTTTGGAAGTGACAGGTGCAACAGATTAAAACCCTGTAGTTAGCACCAACTACATTGGAAGGGGCCTATAGACCTTGAGAAGAAGTATAAGCTGGAACAAGGAACTATCTGAAACTGAACTGACCCCACACTGCCCACAACAGCTCCAGAGAAATTCCTAGATATATTTTACTATTATCATTTTTTTAATTTTTAAAATTTTTTTATTTTTAAGTCCTTTATTACTCCTTTAATTTTCATTTTTATAACCTACTATTACCTTGCAAAAAAAGACCCTATTTTTAAAGCAAATTTCATATATATTTTTTATAATTTTTGTGATTTTGTTTTGTTTTTTTAATATTGTATTTTTGAGAGTCTAACCTCTACTCTAGATTTTTAATCTTTGCTTTTTGGTATTTGTTATCAATTTTGTACCTTTAAGAATCCAATCTTCAGTGTCCATTTTTACTTAGGAGTGTGATTTCTGGCTTGATTGCCCTCTCCCCCTTTCGACTCTCCCTTTTCTCCCTCAGGTCACCTCTATCTCCTCCCTCCCCCTTCCCTTCTCTACCCATCGCTGTGAGTCTCTGGGTATTGCAGGCTGCGGAGGACACTTAGGGAACTGATTACTGACTAGATCTGTCTCTCTCCTTTTCACTCCCCTCTTCTCCTCCTGGTCACCTCTATCTCCTCCTCCCTCTTCTCTTCTCCATGTAACTCTGCAAACCTCCCTGGGTGTCCCTCACTATGGAGAATCTCTTCTCCATTAATCTAGATGTTTTATAATCAGTGGATGTTTTATCACCCTCGAGAAGTCTTGAGGCTACTGTAAGAATAAGACTGAAAACCAGAGGCAGGAGGCTTAAATCCAAAACTTGAGAACACCAGAAAACTCCTGACTCCAGGGAACATTAATCAACAAGAGCTCATCCAAAAGCCTCCATACCTACACTGAAACCAAGCTCCACCCAAGAGCCAACAAGTTCCAGAGCAAGACATACCATGCTAACACAGGAACATAGCCCTGAGCATTAATATACAGGCTGCCCAAAGTCACACCAAACCCATAGACACCTCAAAACTCACTACTGGACATTTCATTGCACTCCAGAGAGAAGAGATCCAGCTCCACCCACCAGAACACCAACGCAAGCTTCCCTAACCAGGAAACCTTGACAAGCTACTCGTCCAACCCCACCCACAGGGAGGAATCTCCACAATAAAGAGGAACAACAAACTTCCAGCCTACAGAAAGGACACCCCAAACACAGCAACCTAAACAAGATGAAAAGGCAGAGAAATACTCAGCAGGTAAAGGAACATGATAAAAACCCACCAAACCAAACAAAAGAGGAGGAGATAGGGAGTCTACCTGAAAAAGAATTCAGAATAATGATAGTAAAAATGATCCAAAATCTTGAAAACAAAATGGAGTTACAGATAAATAGTCTGGAGACAAGGATTGAGAAGATGCAAGAAATGTTTAACAAGGACCTAGAAGAAAAAAAAAGAGTCAATCAATAATGAATAATGCAATAACTGAGATCAAAAACACTCTGGAGGGAACCAACAGTAGAATAACTGAGGCAGAAGATAGGATAAGTGAGGTGGAAGATAGAATGGTGGAAATAAATGAAGCAGAGAGGAAAAAAAAAGAATTATAAGAAATGAGAACAACCTCAGAGGCCTCTGGGACAATGTCAAACACCCCAACATTCAAATCATAGGAGCCCAGAAGAAGAAGACAAGAAGAAAGGCCATGAAAAAATACTTGAGGAGATAATAGTTGAAAACTTCCCTAAAATGGGGAAGGAAATAGCCACACAGGTCCAAGAAACCCAGAGAGTCCCAAACAGGATAAACCCAAGGCAAAACACCCCAAGACACATATTAATCAAATTAATGAAGATCAAACACAAAGAGCAAATATTAAAAGCATCAAGGGACAAATAGCAAATAACACACAAGAGGATTCCCATAAGATAACCGCTGATCTTTCAATAGAAACTCTTCAGGCCAGAAGGGAACAGCAAGACATACTTAAACTGATGAAAGAGAAAAACCTACAAACCAGATTACTGTACCCAGCAAGGATCTCATTCAAATATGAAGGAGAAATCAATAACTTTACAGACAAGCAAAAGCTGAGCACCACTAAACCAGCTCTCCAACAAATGCTAAAGGATCTTCTCTAGACAGGAAACACAGAAAAGGTTTATAAACTCGAACCTAAAACAACAAAGTAAATGGCAATGGGATCATACTTATCAATAATTACCTTAAATGTAAATGGGTTGAATGCCCCAACCAAAAGACAAGACCCCTATATATGCTGTCTACAAGAGACCCACCTCAAAACAAGGGACACATACAGACTGAAAGTGAAGGGCTGGAAAAAGATATTTCACACAAATGGAGACCAAAAGAAAGCAGGAGTAGCAATACTCATATCAGATAAAACAGACTTTGAAATAAAGGCCATGAAAAAAGACAAAGACGGACACTACATAATGATCAAAAGGGTCAATCCAAGAAGAAGATATAACAATTATAAATATATATGCACCCAACATAGGAGCACTGTAACATGTAAGGCAAATGCTAACAAGTATGAAAGGGGAAATTAACAGTAACACAATAATAGTGGGAGACTTCTCACGCCTATGGATAGACCAACTAAACAGAAAGTTAGCAAGGAAACACAAACTTTAAATGATACAATGGACCAGTTAGACCTAGTTGATATCTATAGGACATTTCACCCCTGAAACAATGAATTTCACCTTTTTCTCAAGTGCACACAGAACATTCTCCAGGATAGATCACATCCTGGCCATAAATCTAGCCTTGGTAAATTCAAAAAAATTGAAATCATTCCAAGCATCTTTTCTGATCACAATGTGGTAAGATTAGATGTCAACTACAGGAAAAAACTATTAAAAATACAAACATATGGAGGCTAAAACAACATGCTTCTGAATAACCAACAAATCACAGAAGAAATCAAAATATGCATAGAAACAAAAAAATGAAAACACAACAACCCAAAACCTATGGGATTCAGTAAAAGCAGTGCTAAGGGGAAGGTTCATAGCAATACAAGCTTACCTCAAGAAACAAGAGAAAAGTCAAATAAATAACCTAACTCTACACCTAAAGCAACTAGAAAAGGAAGAAATGAAGAACCCCAGGGTCAGTAGAAGTAAAGAAATCATTTAAAAAAAAATAGGATAGAAATAACTGAAGAAAGAAACAAAGGAGACCATAGCAAAAATCAACAAAGCTAAAAGCTGGTTCTTTGAGAAGATAAATAAAATAGACAAACCATTAGCCAGACTCATCAAAAAAAAAAGGGAGAAGAATCAAATCAACAAAACTAGAAATGAAAATGGAGAAATCACAACAGACAACACAGAAATACAAAAGATCATAAGAGACTACTATGAGCAATTATATGCCAATAAAATGGACAACTTGGAAGAAATGGACAAATTCTTAGAAAAGTATAACTTGGCAAAACTGAACCAGGAAGAAATAGAAAATCCTAAGAGACCCATCACAAGCATGGAAATTGAAAATGTAATCAGAAAAGCCCAGGATCAGATGGCTTCACAGCTGAATTCAACCAAAAAGTTAGAGGAGAGCAAATTGCAGAGGAAGGTAGACTTCCAAACTCATTCTATGAGACCATCTTCACCCTAATTCCAAAACCAGACAGAGATGCCACAGAAAAAGAAAACTACAGGCCAATATCACTGATGAACATAGATGCAAAAATCCTTAACAAAATTCTAGCAAACAGAATCCAACAACATATTAAAAAAATCATACATCATGACCAAGTGGGCTTTATCCCAGGAATGCAAGGATTCTTTAATATCCACAAATCAATCAATGTGATACAATCAGTCAATGTGATACAGCACATTAACAAATTGAAAGATAAAAACCATATGAATATCTCAATAGATGCAGAGAAAGCCTTTGACAAAATTCAACATCTGTTTATGATGAAAACCCTCCAGAAAGCAGGAATAGAAGGAACATACCTCAACATAATAAAAGCCATATATGATAAACCCTCAGCAAACATTATCTTCAATGGTGAAAATTTGAAAGCATTTCCCCTAAAGTCAGGAATAAGACAAAGGTGCCCACTCTCACCACTACTACTCAACATAGTTTTGGAAGTTTTAGCCACAGCAATCAGAGAAGAAAAAGAAATAAAAGGAATCTAGATTGGAAAAGAAGTAAAACTCTCACTGTTTCCAGATGACAAGATCCTTTACATAGAAAACCCTAAAGACTCCACCAGAAAATTACTGGAGCTAATCAATGAATTAGTAAAGTTGCAGGATATAAAATTAACACACAGAAATCCCTTGCATTCCTATATGCTAACAATGAGAAAACAGAAAGAGAAATTAAATAAACAATTTTATTTCCCGTTGCAATGAAAAGAATAAAATACTTAGGAATAAATCTACCTAAAGAAACAAAAGATCTATATATAGAAAACTAAAACACTGATGAAAGAAATCAAAGATGACACAAATAGATGGGTAAATACACCATGTTCATGGATCAAAAAGATCAATATAGTGAAAATGAGTATACTATTCAATGCAGTATACTATAGTATACTATAGATAGTATAGTATAGTATAGTATAGTATAGTATAGTATAGTATAGTATAGTATAGTATAGTATAGTATAGTATACTATAGTATACTATAGTATACTATAGATTCAATGCAATCCCCATCAAGTTACCAACGGTATTTTTCAGAGAACTAGGACATATAATTTCACAATTTGTATGGAAATACAAAAAAACCTCGAATAGCCAAAGCAATCTTGAGAAAGAAGAATGGAACTGGAGGAATCAACCTGCCTGACTTCAGACTATACTACAAAGCCACAGTCATCAAGGCAGTATGGTACTGGCACAAAGACAGAAATATAATCAATGGAACAGAATAGAAAGCCCAGAGATAAATCCACACACCTATGGACATCTTATCTCTGACAAAGGAGGTAAGAATATACAATGGAGAAAAGACAATCTCTTTAACAAGTGGTGCTGGGAAAACTGGCCAATCATTTGTAAAAGAATGAAACTAGAACACTTTCTAATACCATACACAAAAATAAACTCAAAATGGATTAAAGATAAAAATGTAAGACCAGAAACTATAAAACTCCTAGAGGAAAACATAGGAAAAACACTCTCTGTCATAAATCACAGCAGGATCCTCTCTGACCCACCTCCCTATTTTTGCTTGGAAATAAAAGCAAAAATAAACAAATCGGACCTCACTAAACTTAAAAGCTTTTGCACAACAAAGGAAACTATAAGCAAGGTGAAAAGACAGCCTTCAGAATCGGAGAAAAGAATAACAAATAAAGCAACTGACAAAGAATTAATGTAAAAATATACAAGCAGCTCCTGCAGCTCAATTACAGAAAAATAAATGATGCAATCAAAAAATGGGCCAAAGAACTAAACAAACATTTCTCCAAAGAAGACATCCAGATGGCTAACAAACATACGAAAAGATTCTCAACATCACTCATTATCAGAGAAATGCAAATCAAAACCACAATGAGGTACCATCTCACGCCAGTCAGAATGGCTGCTGTCAAAAAGTCTACAAACAAATGCTGGACAGGGTGCAGAGAAAAAGTTGGTGGGAATGCAAACTAGTACAGCCACTATGGAGAACAGTGTAGAGATTCCTTTAAAAACTGGAAATAGAACTGCCATACGACCCAGCAATCCCACTGCTGAGCATACACACCGAGGAAACCAGAATTGAAAGAGACACATGTACCCCAGTGTTCATCACAGCACTGTTTACAATAGCCAGGACATGGAAGCAACCTAGATGTCCATCAGCAGGCAAATGGATAAGAAAGCTGTGGTACATACACACAATGGAATATTACTCAGCCATTAAAAAGAATGCATTTGAATCAGTTCTAATGAGGTGGATGAAACTGGAGCCTATTATACAGAGTGAAGTAAGCCAGAAAGAAAAACACCAATACAGTATACTAATGCATATATATGGAATTTATAAAGATGGTAATGATGACCCTATATGTGAGACAGCAAAAGAGACACAGATGTAAAGAACAGTCTTTGGACTCTGTGGTAGAAGGCGAGGGTAGGATGATTTGAGAGGGTAGGATGATTTGAAGGGTAGGATGATTTGAAATGTGTATATTATCATATGTGAAGCGGGTCGCCAGTCCAGGCTCGATGTATGAGACAGGGGCACATGTGCACCCGTGGCTGATTCATGTCAATGTATGGCAAAAAAAACACTACAATATTGTAAAGTAATTAGCCTCCAATTTAAATAAATAAATTATTTTTTAAAAATACTTGTTGAGAGAAAGAATGAAAGACAAAATGAATAAAGTGGATGAACTGAGGTCCCAGCCCAGCACTTGCTCTGCAACCCCTGCTGTTGGCATTGAAGAAAGTGACACCATAGTCACCCCACTACTGAAAGAACTTTTCAGGCTTTCAGAAATTGCAAGTTTCTTTATTCAAAATGATAACCCGACAGCAACAATTCTGAGAGAAAGAGAAGTCATAGCAAAACATAGGATTTGATAGACTTTGAGTTAAATACAGCACTGCACAGCACCCCCAGTGCACTCATTTGGTTAATTGTGGGTGGAATTATTTGAGCAAAACATTTTGTGCCTACAAGCAACTGCAGGTGCAGGCAGAGAAGATTGTAAGAATCTTTACCCAAATTTGGTCCTTGCAGTTCCCCCAGAAGTTGGCACTGGTTCTCTTTCCTTGTGGTTCCTTCAGTCCCTGTTTTGATGGCGGAAACACTATGACAGCTGTGAAGTTTCTTTGGCGAGTGTATCCACTTAGGCAGACTCCCTGTATCCTTTCCTCCTCAGCAGAGGCAAAAAAAAAAAAACAAACAAACAAAGAAAGTGAACATGTGTCCCTGAGTGTATTATTTCAAGAACTTCATAGATCAGGGGCCAGAACTTCAGGAATCCTCTACCCATTTTAGCTTTCATTCATGCATTCATTCACTCATTCATTTTATTTATTTTTATCTCCAATGACTATCTTAGAAAGCAAAGATGGGCACAGTCCTTACCCTCACAGAGCTTATAACTAACTGCATAGGCAGTCATTAAGTTATATTTGTGATAAAGGTTAAAAATAAAAGGGAGAGAGTGTTAAGATTGGGAGATGTTAACTTTAGCATAAACGTCAGAGAATAGTTCCCTGGGGAAACTAATTTTGAACTGAATTTGGGACAATGAATAGCAACTAACTATGGAAACCAGACTAGGGTGGAAAAAGCTGGAAAGTACTTCAAACAAAGGGACCTACAGAACCCTGGCATGGGGAGGATGTGATGTGTTGGGGAATTGAAAGACTAGTGCGGCTGGTGCTTAAGACCCTAAGGAGAACATGTAAGAGATAAAGTTCAAAAGGAGGTATATCCATTAGGATATTTTAGGTCATACTGAGGATTTAAAAGCTTTATCTGAGGAGCAATGAAATATCAGCGAGCGATTGCTGCATAAGTTCCAATACTTTGGCCACTTGATGTGAAAAGCTGGCTCATTAGAAAAGGCCCTGATGCTGGGAAAGATTGAGGGCAGGAAGAGAAAGGGATAACAAAGGAAGCGATGGTTGAATGGCATCACCAACACAATAGACATGAGTTTGAGCAAGCTCCAGGAGATGGTGAAGGGCAGGAAACGCCTAGTGTACTGCAGTCCATGGAGTCACAAAGAGTGGGACATTATTGAGTGACAGAAAACAACAGCATTGCTGCATAACAAATTACCCCACATCTCATTGACTTAAAACAATGATCAATTATAAGTCACATGTTACAGGTCAGGTAGGAGTAACTGATCTAAGCTGTGTTCAGTTACTGTGGCTGTGCTCCTTTGATCTTATTGTGCTCAGCTGATCTTTGCTATGCTGTCTCCTATGCTTGCAGGTCACCTAGAGGCTCCTCTCCAGAATGAGCTTGGCTGGAGCACCTTACCTGGGGAAGTCTCCTAACCCAAGGACCACCTATGCAAGTCCTCTTTATGATGATGGCAGGAGCACAAGTGAGCAGGCAGCAGCATCCCAGGCTGCACTGTCACTCCCATCTCAAGTTACTGGGCAAGGCAATGCAGGTGGTACAGGTCGGAATCAAGAGGTAAGAAAATAGCCTCTTTATTAGGAGGAACTGAGCAGTCACTTGGAAAAAGATGTGAATACAGAGAGAGGTAAAGAATGTAAGAGGTCATGAATGTCATGAAAGTAATAAACTATAAGTGAGAAGCTAACAAAAGTTTGTAAACAGATTGATTTTGTTACTCAAGGGAATTCTCCACAGACCCAAACATCTATTCCCAGAAGGGCCTCAAAATGGTTCTGTAATATATCCAGACACTTATCTGTCATCCTAAGCTCTATCCCCACTCCAAACTTGTAGAATCTTAACTTCTCCATTTTAGACTTTCCAAACCATCTCCTCTCCTCCGTCACTACTACTATTCTCCTTGGTTTCTACCCCTATCATCTTTTCCCTGATTTATCTTAGTTCAATTCAGTTGCTCAGTCACGTCTGACTTTTTGTGACCCCATGGACTGCAGCACACCAGGCCTCCCTGTCCATCACAAACTCCCAGAGCTCACCCAAAATCATGTCCATTGAGTGGGTGGTGCCATCCATCCATCTCATCCTCTGTTGTCCCCTTATCCTCTTGCCCTCAATCTTTCCCAGCATCAGGGTCTTTTCCAATGAGTCAGTTCTTTGCATCAGGTGACCAAAGTATTAAGAGTTTCAGCTTCAACATCAGTCCTTCCAATGAACACCCAGGACTGAATTCCTTTAGGATGGACTGGTTGTAGTCCAAGGGACTCTCAAAAGTCTTCTCCAACACCACAGTTCAAAAGCATTAATTCTTCAGCACTCAGCTTTCTTTATAGTCCAACTCTCACATCCATACATGACTACTGGAAAAACCATAGCTTTGACTAAATGGACCTTTGTTGGCAAAGTAATGTCTCTGCTTTTTAATATGCTATCTAGATTGGTCATAATTTTCCTTCCAAGGAGTAAGTGTCTTTTAATTTCATGGCTGCAATCACCATCTGCAGTGATTTTGGAGCCCAAGAAAATAAAGTCTGCCACTGTTTCCACTGTTTCCCCATCTATTTGCCATGAAGTGATGGGGCCAGATGCCATGATCTTAGTTTTCTGAATGTTGAGTTTTAAGCCAATTTTTTCACTCTCCTCTTTCACTTTCATCAAGAGGCTCTTTAGTTCTTCTTCGCTTTCTGCCATAAGGGTGGTGTCATCTGCATATCTGAGGTTATTGATATTTCTCCCAGCCATCTTGATTCCAGTTTGTGCTTCATCCAGTCCAGCATTTCTCACGATGTACTCTGCAAGTAAGTTAAATAAGCAGGGTGACAATATACAGCCTTGACATACTCCTTTTCCTATTTGGAACCAGTCTGTTGTTCCACATCCAATTCTAACTATTGCTTCCTGATCTGCATACAGGTTTCTTAAGAGGCAGGTCAAGTGGTCTGGTATTCCCATCTCTTTCAGAATTTTCCACAGTTTATTATGATACACATAGTCAAAGGCTTTGGCATAGTCAATAAAGCAGAAATAGATGTTTTTCAGGAACTCTCTTTTTTGATGATCCAACAGATGTTGGCAATTTGATCTCTGGTTCCTCTGCCTTTTCTAAAACCAGCTTGAATATCTGGAAATTCACACTTCATGTATTGCTAAAGTCTGGCTTGGAGAATTTTGACCATTACTTTACTAGCATGTGAGATGAGTTCAACTGTGCAGTAGTTTGAGCTTTCTTTGGCATTGCCTTTCTTTGGGATTGGAATGAAAACTGACATTTTCCAGTCCTGTGGCGACTGCTGAGTTTTCCAAATTTTCTGGCATATTGAGTGTAGCACTTTCACAGCATCATCTTCTAGGATTTGAAATCACTCAACTGGAATTCCATCACCTCCATTAGCTTTGTTGTAGTGATGCTTCCTAAGGCCCACTTGACTTCACATTCCAGGATGTCTGGCTCTAGGTAAGTGATCACACCATCGTGATTATCTGGGTTGTGAAGATCTTTTTTGCACAGTTCCTCTGTGTATTCTTGCTTCCTCTCCTTAATATCTTCTGCCTCTGTTAGGTCCATAGCATTTCTGTCCTTTATTGAGCCCATCTTTGCATGAAATATTCCCTTGGTATCTTAATTTTCTTGAAGAGATCTCCAGTCTTTCCCATTCTATTGTTTTCCTCTATTTCTTTGCCCTGATCTGAGGAAGGCTTTCTTATCTCTCCTTGCTGTTCTTTGGAACTCTGCATTCAGATGGGTATATCTTTCCTTTTCTCCTTTGTTTTTCGCTTCTCTTCTTTTCATAGCGATTTGTAAGGCCTCTATTAATAATATACCCCATTAGTGTCTCCTCCTCCAACTTACCTCCCACCTAACCCCCAGAGCAGCCTTTGATCTTATCTCCTCCACAAGGTAAAATTCCTCCTTGGAATGGCATTCAAGGTCCCATTTAAGATGGTTCTATGGTACTTTCTGGGCCTCTATTCTTCATTCTCTCTCTTTTAAGCACTGTCATTCAGATATAACTGACCCACTGTCTCCCTCAGCTGACTTCACCCTGGCAAGATTCTGCAACCCTACACACTTTTATTTCTGCTATTTCTGTCTAGAATTTCTTTATCTGGAAAACCATTCATCCTTCACAACCTGACTTAATGATCATCACCTGCTTATATCTGCCTACCTTCCAGACACCTATTACAGTGTATGCAATGTTTTGTTTCCAGTCCTGTTTCCTCTTATAGAGCTGGGGGAATCCATCACCCTTAGCCATGTGTAACATAAATCAGATGTGAGAAGAAAAGTTTAAAATTATTCTTACAAAATGCTTATTTTGACTGGTGGGCTTTAAAATCCTTTGTATTTCTTATGCATATTTTATAATCTGTTAATGTAGAAGTACAAAATATAATTTAGAAATCAAAAATAGAAATTATTATTGAAGATACATGTTCAAAGTGTTTTCTACAAATTGGTGTGTCCAGGGAAAATTTTGGAGAGCGTACTTCTAGACAATATACTCCTTGATAATAGATGGGACCTTGATGTCAAAACCAGCCTTGAACTTGCTAAGTTCTAATTCACAGCCCAAAGTGCTAAATCTCTCAGGAGATTTTTATTGCAAAGCTGAGCAAAATTGTCAGCTGAAAAGTAGAAGGACCATCCCCCAGGCCCTGACACACAAACAAGCAATACTGAGGAAGATTTTATAGAATGTTGTAGTTTTCCTGGACTCCTGGTAATAAATCAAAAATTGTTTCTGGGTAAGTAGGAAATAAACGTCTACTGCTTTTATGGGATGTATCAAAGGTTTGTATCCCCTTGAATCAAAACAAATCATGCCTGAGGAAGAATTCTAGGAAAAGACTAACACGGGTAATTCTCTTTATGATCTATTTTAGAATAGTTGTTTGTATAGGGGAATCCCACAGTATCTACATTTCTGGCATAAACACAGCAGAGTTGAGAGAGTGTGGATTTACACTGTTTGCCAATAAACAGTCCTCATTCAAGAAACTTTTGCCACTTCTGGTCAGTAGCTTGATCTTTGTCTATTGCCAGAAATAAAAGTGATTGCTTAAATGTCCTTGTCACTAGAACAAAATGACTTTCACTACATTTTTTTTTCATTTATTTTTATTAGTTGGAGGCTAATTACTTTACAATATTGTAGTGGTTTTTGACATACATTGACATGAATCAGCCGTGGATTTACATGTGTTCCCCATCCTGAACCCCACTCCCACCTCCCTCCCCATCCCATCCCTCTGGGTGTTCCCAGTATACCAGACCTGAGCACTCGTCTCATGCATCCAACCTGGACTGGCTATCTCTTTATCTGATCACTACATTTAAAAACAAGTGCTGACTGCTCCAAAAACAGATTATTTCCAACAATAACAGATGAGCTTTTCCAAATGCACACTGTGTCCTGGGCACTCTGCTACCTACTTAATCCGTGTAATAACCTTACATCCTCAGTGTTTTCAATATTCCCATTTTATAGATCAGAAAACTCAGAGCTTGAATGGCTTGCCTAAGGAGTTGCAATTAGTCACTTGTGGAGCAAAGATTAGTGCCCACGTCTGTCTTCAACTACAGTGAAAGCTTTTAACTATCTTGCTAAATCTAGTCTAAAAATAAATCAATTAACCCAAATGAAGGGGCTGGAGAACATTAAGAATTTTTCCCTGTTCTCAAATTCTAAAATTACTTGAAAAAAAGTTCTGAAATATTATGTAATATATTTTGAAGTCAGAGAACCATGTCTTTGTTTAACAGCCACTGTTCTGGAAGCTCCATTCCTTAGCACCCCATCTAGCCAGCCAAATACTCAAGGTTGCCCATACAGATTACATGCCACTAAGACAAAAACAAAAGTCCAA
Organism: Odocoileus virginianus; assembly: GCF_023699985.2. NCBI lineage: Eukaryota > Metazoa > Chordata > Mammalia > Artiodactyla > Cervidae > Odocoileus > Odocoileus virginianus. The sequence continues at coordinate 5,483,208 of NW_027224265.1, forward strand.
AATCTGTGGTTATACCAAAAGAACTGTGGTGTCCCCGCCATCAAAGCACATGTGACTTCCTGCTGTTTTCTCCTTGCCAGATGTAGAAATGAATGTCTTAATCCCGGGAAATTTTTATAATTGCTGAAGATGACTATTGCAGCTTTTTTCAGAAACCATGGGCTCATTTTTAGAAAAGAAAAAATAAAAAAGATTGCATAATGGCTGAGTGGAAATTCACAAGCAGATCGTCAGGAAAGCGCACGTTGGATACACATTCCCACTGTAGAAAAGAGGAATGCATTTAAGTTTAAATACTAGTTCTGTTATGTTTCCAGATGAGAGATAATTTTTAAGGAGTTTAACTTTTTAAACAAATTGTGTATCAAATAAATATTTCTAGAGACCTCATGATTAAAAAGAACAAAGATAAAATGTTTCGGTAGAACGTCTAATTTAAAAAGAATGGTATGGACAAATGTTGTTGACTAATAAGAGGGAAATGAAAAAAAAAAAAACTGATGAAAATTTTGAGCATGTGTATATTTCTCTTCAATTTGCAGATTCTGCCTAGATCCTGGCCATCCCCTTCTCCAGAAGCATTCAGTTCTTGACTAGCTCCTCCCTCTGCTCTTCTCTCCCACCCCATCTGACCCTCTACAGGAACTTCCTGAGATTCATCCTTAATACCACCTTTCTTTCTTCTACCCTCTGTCTTCTTTTTCCAATGTAATTTTTGCTGAAGTATAGTTGATTTACAGCGTTGTGTTATTTCAGGTGTATAGCAAAGTGATTCAGTTATATATATATTTGTGTGTGTGTGTATATATATATATGTATGTATAAGAATGTATATGTATATGAATATGTATAAGAATGTGTGTGTGTATATATATATATATATATATATATATATATATGAATGTTATCTATCAGATCCTTTACCAGCTTCTTTATCAGATTCTTTTCCTATGTAGGTTATTACAAAATACTGACTGTAGTTCCCTGTGCTATAGAGTAGGTTCTGGTTGGGTATCTGTTTTATATACAGCAGTGTGTGAATGTTACCCCCAAGTTCCTAATTTATCTCTCCCCTTCCACCTTTCTCCTTTGATAACCATAAGTTTGTTTTCTATGTCTGTGAGTCTGTTACTCAGCCATAAAGAAGAAGGAAATAATGCCATTTGCAGCAATATGGATGGACTTAAAGATTGTCATACTGAGTGAAGTAAGTCACACAGAGAAAGACAAATATCATATGACATCACTTATATGTGAAATCTAAAAAAAAAAAAAAAGATACAAATGAACTTATTTAACCCTTCTCTTTTTGCAGGGACCCTTATCACTGCCCATGTTCCAATTTTCATTTCCACATATATAGCGCTGTCAGTCTTTAGCTGGCATCTCTCTTCCAGGCTCCAGCCTCATTTTTCTAATTGTTCACCAAAACTGTTTACTTTGAAGTATTCAGCAAATTCATTCAGTCGTTTAACAAGTGAATGTTTGAGAGCTGTTCATGGGACTGACATTGTGGAGATGCTAGTGAATGAGGCAGCCCTTGTGGAGGTTCCTGCTTTTGTGAATCTTAAATTCTAGAGGCAAAAGGTAGACCAAAGAGTAAACTGACGTTAAATCTATAGTTGGATGGTGATAAGTGCTTCTCAGGGAAGGGAAACAGGAAATTTTGAGGGGAGAGTGATGACTTTAAAATGGTCATCAGTGCGGGCCTTGCTGAGAAGGTTCTTTCTGAATTAAGACTGAAGGAGGTGAGGGAGCAAGATTAAGAATTGAGGTCTGAAATTCTCACATTTTTTTCTTATTTTATCCCTCTCTGCATCTCCCCTATGGTAACCATAAGTTTGTTTCCTATGTTTGTGAGTCTATTTCTGTTTTGTAAATAAGTTCATTTGTATCATTTTTTTAGATTCCACCTATATGTGATATATATAGTATTTTTCTTTCTCTGCCTGACTTTACTCAGTATGATAATCTCTAATTGCATCTGTGTTAATGTAAATGACATTATCTCCTCCTTTTTATGGCTAAGTATTATTCCATTGTATATATGTGCCACATCATCTTTATCCATTCCTCTTAGGTTGCTTCCATATTGGACACTTAGGTTGCTTTCAAGTCTTGGCTATTGTAAATAGTGCTGCTATGAACTTTAGAGTGCACATATCTATTCAAATTGTTTCCTCTAGATATATGCCCAGGAACAGGATTGCAAGGATTTTTTGGTAGCTCTACTTCTAGATTTTCAAGGTTTGAGAGTCTTGCAAGAAATGCAGGAGGACATTTTTTTAAAAAGGAGGCAGTGGATGTGTATCAAGCATCCATACCAAGGAGCTCTGAGACTAGCTCTCACCAGCACCTCAAGGTCAACATGCCAGAACCTAAACTTGTCACCTGCAGAAGCAGTACAACTTTTTCCACCCAGTGATTCCTTCCGTCACCGTCACCAAACACAAGACCTGGTTCAGGCCAGCTACTCACTGTGCTTTTTAGAAGAACGAATGAACAGCTACTCTATGCTCTAGACAAACAAGATTAATAAAAGAGTCTCCCCACTGAAGGAGCAAACACCTTGAGTGCAAAGACAGCATCTTAGTTTTGGTTCCCGCAGATGCAGGCCCTGGGTTAAGGATTTGGGTACGAGTCAGTAATTTGGAAGGTTAAGGGAAATACTGGTATGGCAGTAAAAAAGCGAGACAAAAACAGGAGAGCAGGCAATCAGAGTGTATTGTGGAGCCAGCTTAACACTGACTTATCAAGTGACTTATCACTGACTTATCAAGTCAGGGAGGCTCCAGGAGGCCAGACAGACACAGCTCAGACCCTGCCCCAAGACAGGTAAGCTAAGGTATTATACCCCAACTCCTATCACGCCTTGGCTGAGGTCTAATCCTAGAGGGTTTCATTTCCTGAGCCCCAGTAACAAGAGAAAGCCTTTGGGCAGCTGCAAGATGCACATCAAAAGGATAAGGGAGAAGCAGCTACTGCAAATACAGTGGAATATTTATGACACCTAAGATGACCTCTGCAGAAGTGTGGAAAAGCAAATGCAGTGTAATGTGATAAGTCAGTAACAGGGCTCAGCTGATATGAATCAGTCCCCACCATGTGACTTGGCTCAGCATGTCTATAAATGAACATTTGTTAAATAAGTGTACAAAGGACAACAAGAAATAGACCTGAGACAGCAACTGTTTCCCAAAATGCATTTGCCACAGAAACTGGCTAGCATTTTACCTTTTTTTCTTTTTTTCTTAGGAAAACTACATTTCCCAGCCTCCTTTGCAGTTAGGTGAGGTCATGTGATTGAGTTCTGACCAACAGGATGTGGTCAAAATGGATGTCACCACCTTCAGGCCTGGTCCACTAGACCCTCTCAAACACAATCCTTTCTGCTTTCTCATCTTCTGTCTTCATGAGATATTCTGAGGGCCTAAAGGATGGAAGGATTTGGGGTCCTTGAATTTGCTACCTGGAGAACTGCCTTGAGGAACAGTTTCATCAGGGGATAATTCATGTTGGACATTCATTGAAAAAGAAGTAAATTTGTACTGGATGAGGCCCCTGAGATTTTGGACCTGGTGGCACAGCTAGCCTACCCCAACACAGTGGGTATTCAGTATATATTTGTGAACACATGGCTGAATGAATGCTAATTGGAAGGGATGGTCTATTTCACTCTGCTTGAAGTTGGCAATGCTAGCGGGAAGCTTGAGAAAAGTGGGGTTTTGACAGAAGCTGAAGGGAAAGGTGAAATGACATGAATAACCAATTTCATTTCACTCCCGGGGTCGCCCAAGGCCAAGCCTGCTATCACCCTATAAGCAAGGCCTGTATCATTTAAATTTCCACTGCAGAAAGATGAGCCCGTTTAGCTCTATCTTATCCCCAGTAAAAGTGGAAAAGGTTTGGCTTCCTGCCTGCATAAAATTACCTCTCATACACTTCATGGTTATTGTTAAGTCACCCTCTCAGCACTCCTAAGTTCTCATTTCATTTCAGAAGTTAATATGGAAACTAGTTTTGCAATTTCAGCCCTTTGGAAAATTCTCTTTGCAAGAGAATCAGTGGCTGAGGTTAAATTTACATGGAGTGGTTTTTTCCGGAGTTGGTTGGCTGATCCTTCTCTTCTTCCTTGACTCCTCCTTGAAGGAAGGAGGCTGTGACACACGACAGCCTAGAGATTTTCAAATGGAAATACAGAGCTTAGAATAATAGAACTATTAGACACTAGCTTTGTGCTTGTCACTTTACACTGTTTGTCTTACTTGATTCTGGCAACAATCCTATGAATAAATCTTATTATTCCCATTTAAAAGATGAGGCAGAAATACATAGATGAAGTCATGGACAAAAGGTCACACAGCTGATACCTTGTGGGAACCACTCTTTGAATCCAGTGCTGTTCATTTTGACTATAACATGTTGTTCTGGTGCCACAAGCAGGTTATTTACTTTTATGGTGTCCCCTCTTTCCTCCAAAAAAGATAAAGTCCTAACCCCAGTACCTAAGCGTATGAGCTTATTTAGAAATAGCATCTTTTGCAGACAATCAGGTTCAGATCAAGTTAAGGTTTGAGGAAAGGTGCTAATCCAATATGGCTGGCATCATAAAAAGGGGGAATTTGGACACAGATATGTACACAGGGAAGATCACGTGAAGACAGAGTGAGAGTTATCTATAACCAAGGGAATCCAGAGGTGACTAGAAGCTAGGTGAGGAGGGAGAAGATTCTCTGTCACAGCTCTCAGAAAGAAACAGCCCTGATTTCAAACTTCTAACCTCCAGAACCATGAGACGATACATTTCTTTTGTTAAGCCACCGATCTGGGGTTCTTGGTTGCAGCACCCCCAGGAAACTCCTGCACTTAATGAGTATATCTTGGAATCTCAATGTTCTCATCAGCACAGAAGGAAGATGAGCAATGTCTAGGTTAGAAAGTTTCAGGGTCTGTTGAATGAGATAATACACGTGCTGCGCCAAGAAGGATGCAGTGTACAAAGTGCACTCAGAGGGCCCAGTAAACAGCAGCGGTTATTATCCACAGCGAAAGTGAAAGTCACTCAGTCATGTCCTACTCTTTGCAACTCCATGGACTGTAGTCCGCCAGGCTCCTCTGTCCATGGGATTTCCCAGGCAAGAATACTGGAGTGGGTTGCCATTCCCTTCTTCCAGGGGATCTTCCCAACCCAGGGATCAAACCTGAGTCTCCTGCATTGCAGGCAAACTCTTTCCTGTCTGAGACACTAGGGAAGCCCAATTATTGTGTATGAAGAAATCTCTCTATGACATTGCAGAAAAGCCACCAATGGTTTTGTCCCCGTCCCTTAGTCACTCATGACTGAACAACTGACACTTCATTAATTATTTAACAAAATGAGTATAAAGTCATTTATCTCACCTTTTCATGAAGAATAAAAGAAAGCATCTAAGTTAAAGTTATTACTATGGTGTCTATTTAGGTTCAGCTGCAAAGAGACATGATTATTTGCCTACATGGTCTTATTTCTTCCTGATGAAATGTTTATGAAGCTGTGACCCATGTGTCCAGTCTCTAAGCAGGGTTTCAGTCTCACAGGCACAGTCCAACAACCTAAAGCCATTCTGATTATAACCCAAGTCCTTTAAATGTGTTTCTCCGGGGCATGTGCAGCAGCACCTTTCAAAGGTCCCTCTCTGTTCCCACATTCTGCAGCTCACTCCCCAGCGTTGAGCTCCCAGTTTCTCCAAAAATCACCACCCTCTGCCCCTTCCTCTCTATTCTGTCTCCCTTGTGTCTCTTCCTCCCCATCCATATTCTGTGTTCCTCCCTACTCTGACCATGAATGGTAGACGTTAAATCATGAGGCAAAGATGAAAGAAGGCAGGGTCCCACCACTCTCTCTAGCGGCAGGGGAAGATGAAACACTGCGAGCACTTGTGGCTTCATCATTCTCTGTCCTGTTACAAGGAGTGCATCCCCCTCCAGCCATGCAATGAGGTAGGGCTAATTTGATGAAAGGACAATGTCAAAAGTACAGTCAATATGATCTGAATTTAAATCCTATATCTGGAAAATGCTAGCTGGGCATGGTGCTTAACTTCTCTGAACCTCTGAATGCTTATCTGCAAAATGAGGCTACAAATGCACATTTCACAGGGTATGCTGAGGATTAGAGGAGATCACAAATGTGAATCACTTGGCCAGAGCAGACACAAGCTTGCTGTTAATAATAGCCTCCAATTTATGAAACAAGCTTGATTCAGAGGATAACAGCAGCATGCAAATTTAGTTTTATTGGTGGTGTCCCTTTTTTATTTTTAAAAATTTATTTATTTTTTAATTGAAGGATAATTGCTTTACAGAATTGTGTTGGCTTCTGCCAAACATCAACATGAATCAGCCATAGGTATACATATGTCCCCTCCCTCTTGAACCTCCCTCCCATCTCCCTCCCCCATCCCACCCCTCTAGGTTGTTACAGAGCCCCAGTTTGAGTTCCCTGAGTCATACAGCAAATTCCCACTGGCTATCTATTTTACATATGGTAATGTAAGTTTCCATGTTACTCTCTCCTGCATCCCACCCTCTCCTTGACTCAGAGGATAACAGCAGCATGGAAATTTAGTTTTATTGGTGGCATCCCTTTAAATGTATCTTTTAAGGTAAGTTCTCTTCCTTCCCCTGGAAGAAATTCAGGATGGGCTCCAAGATTTTTTCTGGTCATTCTTAGATAATAAAATTCCTTCAATCAATCCGATTGCCCAAACAACCTGATTACAGTGGTTTAAATATTTAGTCCAGTGCATGGATCATAATTTTTCCCTCTTCTCTGGCAGGCTAGCTACTTACAGGGAGAATAACAACTTAGGTACCCTTTCTCCTGCCTGCTCTACGCATCCATCCCTCTCCAGTCTTGGTGATCTAGGCTCTGCTCCACAGGGCTGGAGCTAATGGAGGAGGAAGGAGGAAGATACGCTTGATTTGCTTAGAAAAGGAATGCTTTGATTGGTGTTGCAAATGGACTCTTACATGGCAATTCTTCAGAAGTCCTCCCACTTTTGTTGCTGGGAACAGCAACCTCATTGTCCAAAGACCTCTCATGACCTTCCCCTTCCTAGAGATAAAGCCAAGAAACAAAAGCATGGCCTTCAAGAATCCAATAGGTGGCCCCATAATACACTTCCAGGCTTACCTGCCATATCTTCCAGCTCCCATCACGTGGTCTCCATTGCAGCCTTGCAAAAACCTCCAGCTCTTCCCAGAACAGATCAGGCTCTGTTACACACTCCAGGCTATGTATTTGTAAAGGTAAATCCCTCCTAGAACCCATGTCTCTTTCCTATTTCTGGCAAAGGGCAGCCCTTCTGTGAAGAGATCAATTAAAACACTGTATGACGGGGTTTCCCTGGTGATTCAGTGGTAAAGAAGCCTCATGACAATGCAGGAGACATGGGTTCGTTCCCCCATCCAGGAGGATCCCATATGCCACGTGGCAAAAGCCACCACAACTATTGACACTGTGTTCTAGAGCCCAAGAACCACACAATTGCTAAGCCCCAGTTCCATAACAATGAATCCCATGTGCCCGACAGCCCACGCTCTGCAGCAAGAGAAGCACCACAGTTAGAAGTCCATGCGCCATCAAAGCCCACACAGCAGCGAAGACCCAGCACAGCCAAAAATAGATAGATAAATAATGTTAAAACACTCATTGACAACGGAGCCCTTTCACCCAAGTGAGGCAATACATAAATTAATCAACAGTGTTAGGGCAGCCAGCTAGCCATTTGAGGAAAAACACTTGATGCAAAATTTCTACCCCAGTATTTAATTGTGGAGTCTTGTTTTTCTTTGATGACTAGTGACGCTGAATATATTTTTCACTTATTCATTGTTGGGTTTTCATTTTTGTGGCTTGCTTCCTTTTCAAATCAAACTTGACTAATTATTGATTTCTTATTGATTGGTAAGAGGATTTTGAACACTGAGGATATTAGTTCTGTATCTGTTGTGTATGGTGCAGACCCCTGCCCCACCTCCATCTGTGCACTTTCATTTTAATTTTGATCATGGTATTGTTTAGTAAATTACAATGTTAAACTTTTATGTCACCAGGTCTATTAATCTTTTCCTCCATGATTTCTGATTTTGCTGTAATGCTTGGAAAGTCTTTATCCAACTCATGGTTATATGAATATTCTTCTAAATTCTCATCTTATGCATTAATTATTTACTTTCTCTCCAGTCTTATGGAGACATAATTGATATATAATATTGTGTAAGTTTAAAGTATACAATGTAATCATTTGATAAATGTACTTATTTTGATATGATTACCACAATAAGTTTAGCTAACATTCATTATCTCACATAGATTTTTTTTTCTTGTGATGAGAACTTTAAAGATCTACTCTGTTAGCCATTTTCAAATCTACAATAGAGTATTGTTAACTGTAGTCACCATGGTGTATATTATATCCCTAGAACTTATTTATCTCATAGCTTGAAGTTTGTACTTTTTGGCTCCCTTCACTCATTTACCACATCTTTCACCCTCTGCCTTTGCCAAATAGTGATCTGTTTTCTGTTTCTAGGAATTCATTCTTTAAAGATTCTGCTTAAAAGTAAGATCATACAGTCTATGTTCTTCTCTGTCTGACTTTCTTTACTTAGCATAATGCTCTCAAGGTCCAACCTTGTTGCAAATGGCGGCTTTTCCTTCTTTTTGTGGCTGAGTAATATCCCTGTGTGTGTTGTATTTTCTTTATCTGTTCATCTGTGGATGGACACTTAGATTGTCTCCATATCTTGGCTGTTGTGAATAATGTTGCAATGAACATGGTGGTACCAAGATATCTTCAAGATGGTGTTTCTAATATGCCCAAAGGCAAGCTGCCTTGATCAAATGGTAGTCCTGTTTTTGAGTTTTTGAAGAACTTCCATAGTGCTTTCCATAGTGGCTATACCATACTTTTTTGCTTTTGATTATTTAATTCTTCAGAGATAAAAGGACCTAAGCATACTAAACTCTGCTAAGAAAATCACCCCACCACACACTGCAGCCCCAGCATGTCAGCAGAGGGGCCCAGTAGCCAACAGGATAAAACAGACCAGATAATGGTACCCCGGTGGCCTCCTCATCATGATCAGGTGGGAAACTCTGAAACATGAACTCTTCCTCCTTCCTCAGTCCTTCCTGGTCCCCGTCCCAGTCCCAGGAAGATTAGATACAACGATAACGAGAATGGGATGTCCCAGGGGCAGACTGCTTGCACTTCCTCAAACCCACATAGTGGCAGAAGGCAAATCAAAAATCAGACTGTCCCCCCATCCTCATCTTGAGGTCCTCAAGTAGCAGGCCTGGCATAAGTTGAAAGTGGGAGATAATTTTGAATCAGACACTACGTTAGAGTTTTTGAATGGACTGTAATATGTAACTACAATTACAGGGAAATTATGTCATCTGTTCAAAGTCTCTTCAAAGGATCTGATCTCCATCGAGAGAGGGACTACGAGCATATTTCAAAGGTGACATCATTTCATTTGTGTCCCTCCTTTAATTGATAACATTTTTTAAAAGAGGGTACAATGCAAAATAGCTAGAGAGTTCCAGACTTTACATGCATACCCAAAACTGTCCACAGGAAAAGAGGGATTTTTACTTCTCCTCACTTCTTAAACCAAAGTACCAGGCTTCACTCTGATTATACTAACTTGATTAGGCCTGAAACAACCAGTGTTGCCAAGACAAAACTTGGTCCTGCTCCCTCCTCCAGCCTGTCTCTGAGAGCAGGCACAAGCACAGAGGCCACTGCAGGACTTGGGGGTCTGCTGGTCAGTTGGTGTGTCTACTAAAAAGCAAAGACATTACTTTGTCCACAAAGGTCCATCTAGTCAGAGCTATGGTTTTTCCATAGTCAAGTATGGATGTGAGAGTTGGACTATAAAGAAGGATGAGTGCTGAAGAATTGATGCTTTTGAACTGCGGTGTTGGAAAAGACTCTTGCAAACCCCTTGGACTGCAAGGAGATCCAACCAGTCAATCCTAAAGGAAATCAGTCCTGAATATTCATTGGAAGGACTGATGCTGAAGCTGAAGTGCCAATACTTTGGCCACCTGATGGGAAGAACTGACTCATTGGAAAAGACCCTGATGCTGGGAAAGATTGAAGGTGGGAGGAGAAGGGGATGACAGAGGATGAGATGGTTGGATGGCATCACTGACTTGATGGACATGAGTTTGAGCAAGCTCTGGGAGTTGGTGATGGACAGGGAAGCCTGGCATGCTGCAGTCCATGGGGTCGCAAAGAGTCAGACACGACTGAGCAACTGAACTGAACTGAACTGATATTTGGTGCTGGTCGGTTGGTGTGTCTCTGAAAAGTCGATGCCATTGAACCTCCTGAGTTCATGGAGGAGGTTACTCAGTCATGGCTGAGTAAGATCTGTTCAGCACCCCCTCTGATGGTCCCACCCTGGGGATCCGAGGGACCAGTGAAGAGGACCCTGCTGCAGCCTTCTTGGCATAACAGGAGAGTGAGATTGCAGGCATCAAGAACAACGAGGTCTTCACCATCCTGGATGGCAGCACCCCCGGACCCAGGGCGTGGGGAGAGAGGAAGGGGGCTGGTACAGATACTGATGATGGAGTGATGAATGGCGAATACTGCCAAGAGACTACTTGGGCAGACAGACAGTTACACAGCTATTTCACAAGTGGATCTATTGCACTCAGAGCCTGAAAGTATCCCATAAAGGGAGAGAAGAGCAAATGGAATGCTTGGAAGCCCTTGATGCCAATTCTTGGAAGCAGGAAGCAGAGTGGAAAGAAAAAACAATCAAGGAGCTGGACGAGTGGCATGTGAGGCAGGTTGGCAGCTCCAGTAGACAAAAGCCAACAACAGGGCAGCAGAAGAAGTCTTTGCATGTGACATTGAGGAGTTGTCCCCAGGCACTGAGTGGGAACCGGTGGCCCGGCTGTGTGACCTTAACCCCAAGTCCAGCAAGCAGGCCAAAGACATCTCCCGCCTGTGTTCTGTCCTCAATCTCCCTCAAGCGGGGCCCCCTGAAGAGCCACCCGTCTACAATATCTTAATCCTATTCAGTGACGCTCTTCACGGTAAATGGATTAATTATGTTGAGTTGTTTTGGGCCAAACCTTTTGTCTTTAGAGTTGATCATTGTTTGTGATTGCATGTTTCCTTCAACTGTGTTCTCCCTGGCATTCAAAGAGGAGGGGAGGTGGCGGCAGAGGAAGGGAGGGAGGCCTCCCAAGGGCAGCCTCAACCTATGCTTTTGTGCATTATTTTGAAAATAAACTTGTTTCAAACAATTTTAAAAAATAAACAACTCTGACTTGATTGACTTAAGCTGGGTTTCTACCATCTCTGAGCCAATCACCGAAATGAAGCAGATGTCTCTAGTCCTGTAAGGATTCACCCCTGGAGAAAGTGAAGAAAGTGAAAGTCGCTCAGTTGTGTCCGACTCTTTGTGACCCCATGGACTATACAGTCCATGGAATTCTCCAGACCAGAATACTGGAGTGGGTGGCCATTCCCTTCTCCAGGGGATCTTCCCAACCCAGGGATCAAACCCAGGTCTCCCACATTGCAGGTAGACTCTTCACCAGCTGAGCCACCAGGGGAAGCCCTGGGAGAAGGGAAGGGCTAATGGGGAATGGAAGAGGTAATAAATAGAATTCCTCCCTACCTATCCCTCTGGTCAATGAGGTCTCTTGGCCCTCCCTATTTCATTTTCACTCAGTTTGAGGCCTGGAGCACAGTGTAATTCTAGCTGAAATCATGTTTAGGAAGCTGTTTATTTAATCAGCAGGGAGGCCAGCTATTACAAGCTAACAACCCAAAGAAACATTTTCTTTCCCCATTGAAATCCAAAAACCCTGCCAAAGGAAGCTTGGCTGGGTCCCTAGGCCTTTCTGCCCAGCTCAGCCCTGCTCTCTGCAGGCAGCAGTGTACCATACTACGTGATAATTCACATTTGTAAACTACTTTGCAATTTGCAAAGGGCTTTCACATCCATTATGCCATTTAATCCACAAGGGGTGCTGGGGGAGGATGCTGGTTTGGATGCTGCTCTCAGGATTTCATAAGCAAGCTGTATTAGGAGTGGAAAGAAGGAATTATGCATGAGATTCTGTGAGGCTAGCATGGCGAGTGTAGTTGGAGGGCCACAAAGGGGCATTAGAGTCTGTGTCTCCCCTCCGCCTTTGTTAATTGACTCCATCCCTTTGAAGTACTCAGTAGCCCCTACTGAATATGGTTATAGGTCTTAGTGATTTGTTACCCAAGATGTGTGCCCTGGCTGTAAAAATGGCCCTGACCTAAGGAAGATGAACTGGATGCTCATTCTCCTGAGGATCTGAAATTGCATGAGAATCACACAAAAAAGGGGGGCATTCTGATTATGCTTGACCTTGCTGCTTTATAATCCAGTTTTCTCTATGAGCTTCCTGTCTTTAAATTGGATGAATAGGACATTGTGAGTACAACAGGCATAGTACTGAAGAATCCCCAGATGTCCTCTCAAGAAGAAGCCTAGGGATAAAAAGCACAAATTAGAGATAAGAATGGAAGGGAGACAGAACCAAGCAACAGAGGCCTACAGATACTAAATAACTGTCGTTCATTTGCTCAGTTGAATCCGACTCTTTGCAACCCTGTGGACTGCAGAACACCAGGATTCCCTGTCCTTCACCATCTCTCAGAGTTTGCTCAAACTCATGTCCATTGAATCAGTGATGCCATCCAACCAACTTCTCATATATCATCCCCTTCTCCTCCTGTCTTCAATCTTTCCCAGAATCAGTGTCTTTTCTAGTGAGTTAGTTCTTCACATCAGGGGGCCAAAGTGTTGGAGTTTCAGCATTAGCATCAGTCCTTCCAATGAATATTCAGGACTGATTTCCTTTAGGATTGACTGGTTGGATCTCCTTGCAGTCCAAGGGACTCTCCAACACCACAGTTCAAAAGCATCAATTCTTCAGCGCTCAGCTTTCTTTATAGTCCAACTCTCACATCCATACGTGACTACTGGAAAAACCATAGCTTTGACTAGATGGACCTTTGTTGGCAAAGTAATGTCTCTGCTTTTTAATATGCCATCTAGGTTGGTCATAGCTTTTCTTCCAAGGAGCAAGTGTCTTAATTTCATGGCTGCAATCACCATCTGCAGTGATTTTGGAGCCCCAAAACAATGTTTCCACTGTTTCCCCATCTATTTGCCATGAAGTGATGGGACCAGATGCCATGATCTTAGTTTTCTGAATGTTGAGCTTTAAGCCAACTTTTTCACTCTCCTCTTTCACTTTCATCAAGAGGCTCTTTAGTTTTTCTTCACTTTCTGCCATAAAGGTGGTGCCATCTGCATATCTGAGGTTATTGATATAACCAGCAATCTTGATTCCAGTTTGTGCTTCCTCCAGCCCAGCATTTCTCATGATGTACACTGCATACATGTTAAATAAGCAGGGTGACAACATACAGCCTTGAGATACTCCTTTCCTGATTTGGAACCAGCTCATGTACTTACTGATCATTTGTACATCTTGTAGGGGGAAATGTCTACTGAAATCATTTATATCTTCTTTAATTGTGGTATTTGTTTTCTTATTGTTGAATTGGAAGAGTTCTTTAAGTATTATGAGTGACAAACTTTAATCAGATATATATGAAAATAATTTCTCCCATTAGTATGTTGTCTATACTGGAGTGGGTTGCCATGCCCTCCTCCAGGGCATCTTCCCAACCCAGGGATCAAACCCACGTCTCCTGCATTGCAGGTGGATTCTTTATCATCTGAGCCACCAGGGAAGCCCTCTTTGACATTAAAGTCTTTGATTTTGATGAGGTCCAATTTATTTATTTATTTGTTGCAGATGCTTTGTGTTATATCTAATACACTTTTGCCTAATCCAAGCTCACAGAATTTACACCTATGATTCCTTCTAAGAGATTAATTATAGCTCTTACAATTGGCCTTAAGTGTATGGGTTTATGTCTGAACTCTGTTTTCTTCTTCTGATCTGTATGTCTAGACTTTTCCCAGTGCCACACTCTTTGAATTACTGTAGCTTCTAGTATGTTTAAAAGTTAGAAAGAACTTTGTTTCAAAAGAAACTCTTTTGAAAAGGTTTTGGCTCTTTAATTTCTATATGAATTTTAGGATCAGTTTATCCATTTCTGAAAAAAAGACTTGAAATTTTGAATCTGTAGATAAATTTGGAGCATATCATTATCTTAACAATATTATATCTTTCCATTTATGAACATGGATGTCTTTGCATTTACATAGGTCTTTAACTCCTTACATTGATATTTTATCATTTTCAGTGCACAAATCTTGAACTTCTTTTGTTATGCTGTGAAGACCATTCAATGGGAAAAAGAAAACCCCAGTCTTTTCAACAAAGAATGCTGAGACAACTCTATCCATATGAGAAAGCATGAAGTTGGACTCTTCCTCATGTATATAAAAATTAACTCAAAATGGACCAAAAACCTAAATGTAAGAGCTATAATTAATCTCTTAGAAGATTATGTCTATTAGTATACACTCTTTTGTTATGTTCATTCTTAAACATTTTATTCTTTTTGGTGTTATAAATGGAATTGTAATTATATGGATTACATATATTACTACATATATTATTATATGGATTATATATGCATATATTATAATAATAAATGTATTATAAATATAATTCTTAATTTTATTTTTGGATTGTTCATTTTTAGTATATAGAAATACAATATTTTTAATTTAAATGCTATTTTAGTGCTTTCAATTTTCTTATAATATGAATTACTTCCACATATTTATTTTGGAGAGGTTTTATGTATTACTTTTATTATTATATATCTGAGTTACAGTATCATATTAATTTCAAGTGTACAATATAGTGATTTAATATTTTTGCAGGTTATATTCCATTTAAAGTTATTATAAAATATGGCTATATACCTTGCACTCTACAATATTTCCTTACAGTTATCTTATGTATAGTATTTTTTTCGGCTTCCCTGGTGGCTCAGAAAAAGAATCTGCCTGCAATGCAGGAGACCAGGGTTCAATTCCTGGGTTGAGAAAATTACCTGGAGAAGGGAGTGCTACACATGCCAGAATTCTTCTTGCCTAGAGAATTCCATGGACAAAGGAGCCTGGCAGGCTACAGTCCATGAGGTCACAAAGAGTTAGACAAAATAGAGCAACTAACAAGATAGTATTTATGCCTCTTAATCCCCTGCCCTTATCTCACCCCTCTCCCATCCGCTCTCCCAACTAGTCTGTTCTCTATATCTGTGAGTCTGTTTCTGTTTTCTTATATCCATCCCTTTGTTTTAATTTTTAGATTCCTCATGTAAGTGGAATATATGTAATAACATATTTGTCTTTTTTCTGTGTGAATCATTTCACTAAACTTTATACCTTCCAGGTCCATCCATGTTGATACACACACACACACACACACACACACACACACACACACTCCCAGGAGTTGAATTGCTGGATTATATGTTACTTCTACTTTTAGTTTTTTGAGGAATCTCCATACTGTTTTACATAGTTGCTAAATCAATTTACACTCCCATCGACAGTATACAAGTGTTCCCTTTCCTCCATACTCTCACCAACATTTGTTATTTGTTGTCTTTTTGATGATAGCTATTCTGACAGAAGTGAGGTGATATGTCATTGTGGCTTTGATTTGCAAATCTCTGATAATTAGTAATTTTGAGCATCTTTTCATGTGCCGTTGGCCATCTGTATATTCTTTGAGAAAATGTCTATTCATATTTTCTGCACATTTTTTAATTGGGTTTTCATTTTTTTGATGTTAGATTGTATGAGCTGTTTATATATTTTAGATATTAATTCTTTATCAATTATATCATTTGCAAATATTTTCTTCCATTCAGTAGGTTGTCTTTTCATTTTGTCAGTGGTTTCTGCCTACATTTTCTTCTAGGAGTTTAATGGTTTCTTGTCTTACATTTAGGTCTTTAATCCATTTTTGAGTTTATTTTTGTATATGTAGTTAGAAATGTTCTAGTTTCATTCTTTTACATGTAGCTGTTCAGTTTTCCCAGCACCACTCCTTGAAGATACTGTTTTTCCCCACTATGTATTCCTGCCTTCTTTGTCATAGATTAATTGACCGCAGGAGTCTGGGTCAATAGACCACAAGGGCTTGTTTCTGGACTGTATTCTGTTCCATTGATCTTTATCCCTGTTTTGTGCCAGTATTATACTATTTTGATTATTGTACCTTTGTTGTACAATCTGAAGTCAGGGTATGTGATACTTCTGGCTCTGATCTTTTTCCTCAAATTTACTTTGGCTCTTCAGGGTCCTTTGTGTGTCCATTCATGTTTTAGAATTATTTGTTTTAGTTCTGTGAAAAAAATGCCCTTAGTATTTTGATAGGAATTGCGTTAAGTCTGTAGATTGCCTTGGGGAGTATGGGTCATTTTTTTTAATTGAGAGGGTTTGGAAGATCCTCTAGAGAAAGGCATGGCAACCCACTCCAGACCCCCTAGAGGAGGGCGTGGCAACCCACTCCAGTATTCTTGCCTGAAAAATTCCGTGGACAGAGGAACCTGGCAGGCTACAGTCCATGGAGTCACAAAGAGTCAGACACAACTGAAGTGACTTAGCATGCATGCATGATGTTAGCTATGGGTTTGTCATATATGGCCTTTATTATGGTGAACATGTTTACTCTATGCCCACTTTCTGAAGGGTTGTTGTCATGAATTGAGGTTGAAATTTTCTAAAGATTTTTCTGCATGTATTGATATAATCATGTGATTTTTATTCTTCAATTTGTCAATGTCATGTCTCACATTGATTGATTTGTAGATATTGAATCATCCTTGCATCCCTGGGATAAATCCCACTTTATCATGGTGTATAACACTTTAAATGTTTTGTTAAATTGATTTGCTAATATTTTGTTGGGATTTTTTGCATCTCTGTTCATTAGTGATGTTGACCTGTAATTTTCTTTTCTTGTGTTATCTTTGTCTGATACCTGTCTGGTATCAGGGAGAGGTTGGCCTTCTACAATAAGTTCAGAATCATTCCTTCCTCTTCAACTTTTTGGAATACTTTGAGAAGGACAGATGTTAATGCTTCTATAAATATTTGTTTGTTGGGAGTTTTTATTGGTTTAATTTCATGTTTGGTATGCAATTCATTTCTCTTAAGGTGGAATGTTACATTATTGATTAGAGCTTTTTGATTTAGCATCAACATTTACAGCTATAAATTTATCTCTGAATGCTGCTTTTGCTGCATCCTGTAAGCTATTGTATGTTATGTTTTTATTTTTATTTATCTGTGAGGAGCAATATAAACCACTAAAATTACATATAAGCTCAGATAAATGACTGTATATTCTAAAGAGCTAACTTTTTCTAGACTGGTATTTCTACAATCACTTGTGACCCCATGGACTGTATAGTCCATGGAATTCTCCAGGCCAGAATACTGGAGTGGGTAGCCTTTCCCTTCTCCAAGGGATCTTCCCAACCCAGGGATCAAACCCAGGTCTCCTGCATTGCAGAGGATTCTTTACCAGCTGAGCCACAAGGGAAGCCCCATTGTATGTTATGCTTTAATTTTTATTTATCTGTGAGGAGCAATATAAACCACTAAAATTACATATAAGCTTAGCTAAATGCATATTCTAAAGACTTAACCTTTTCTAAACTGGTATTTCTATAATCACTTGTTAAATACCAGTTAAAGTTTGGTATATTTACACTAAAAAAGAAAATTCTGTGATTAATAAGACTAGGAGAGATTTGTACATATTGATATAGAAAAGTTTCCATGCTAAAATAGATGACAAAAGCAAGTTGCTCAACAGTTCTGTGGAGTAGAATCTCACTGGGTTTATCAAATGCTATTTCACATATATGCTTGTTGAAGCACAGAAAAATTTTAATCAGGTTATATAAAAATCTGCCCATATTGTCTCCACTGGGAGTTAGAATAGAGAATGAGAGGGTGTTCTTTGAGATAAACTCACATCAGCTGATAGTGCTTATCTTGCTTTTATTATTTTTAAAAAATATTCTCAGTGCACAAGTAGGATATAAAATGGCTTGTAAAGAAAAAAAAAAAAAAAAAACACTCAAAACAAAAGTGAATTGTCCCACCCCTGTTGTATCAAAGATGCAAACTAATAGTTTGGTATGAGTCCTTCCATAAACTTTAATAGCTTCTATAGTAATAAAAAGAATGAATAAAATAGTAAAATTTTATTTTCTATGTTCCTTCATTTATACTTTGCAAACATTAGTGTTGCATTTATCCATCTATTTCATCATAAGTTCAGTCATATATTTCATTTTCTAAAAAATAAAAAGGATCTAACGTATTTCTGGATAGAAACTTTCCTGCTACTTTCTATCCATATTTATAAGAGGATTTAAGACTGTTACTGTCAGAGCATTTTAGTGTCCTTCTCTCAGGAAAGAAGAGTCGAGAGATTCATCGGTTTGTAGGCCCCAATGGAAACAGTGTGAAGACATGGTAAAAATCTATGTGGAGAAGCCTAAGGGTTTATAAACACAGATCTACTATATCTACAATTTGGAGCATAAAATATGCACCCAATATTGCCACTGAGTGAATCAATATCTTTCTTGCCATTCCACATTGGCCTCTCAATACAAGTATTACTGAACATTTCTTATGTACCAGGCATTTTTCTCAGCACCTTACCCACATCAACTTATTTAACTTCAATAACAACCCCATCAAATGAGCACCATTGTTATCCCTGTTTTTCAGGTGAGAAAACTGAAGTGACTTAGGTGATATATCCCCCAAGGTCTCACAGCTAACAAGTGACAGAACAGAGATTCAAACCCAGTTTTGTTTGGTTTCAGAGTCCTTGTTCTTAGATATTAAACTGACTGCTTCTGGAGAAAGGCAGAGCATAAATACAGGATTGCAAGATTCAGCAAATAAAAACATAAAGCAGTTAAACTTGAAATTCAGATAAACCAAATTATAGTGCATGTACCATGCAATATTTGGAATATACTTACATTAGAAAGTAATTGTTAATCTGAATTTTGAATTGAAATAGGTGTCTTACATTTTAATTGGCAGTCTTACACAGATATATAGAGAGAGAGCCAGACTTGGAGAACAAGGTGGAGGGTCAGAGACTCAAAGTAGGTTTTCTTGACTGATGTCCCTACTTGTTCTATTCTCTGTAAAAGTTTTCTTTTTTCCTAAGCAAAGATATTAACATGCAGAACAATAGAAGAAATATATTAATGTATCACTCACGGAAGGTAGAACAGACAGCCCATCTTCATTCCATCTCCTCTCTTTCTCCCTTCTCTCTCTCTTGCACGCGCGCACACACACACACACAATGGTAGTACAAGGCTCCCTGGTAAATACTGAATTAAAGAATGAAACTCGAGACTGAGGCATAAAGCCTCTTGCTTCTTTCCTGTTTTTAAGTCTTGTGACCTTATACTAAATCATATTTGCATGGGTAGCCGGGGGAGGCAGGAAACTTGGCTGGAGGCAGAGCACAGTGGAAAGAGATAGCTGGGACCCCAGGGGCACCAAACCCCTAAACTACCTGTATCTCACTGGGGACACCTCAGCTGACCCAGCCCCAAGGGCCAAGGCCCACAAAGGTAACCTTTATGGGGAAGGGGAATCCAGGAAGTAAAACCTTTTTCTGACACTCTGTAGCCCCATCCTGCTACTGGCTAAGGGTAGCCCTATAGAGGCCTTAGTCTCTGACCAGTCAAACTGGTCACTTTTCCCTTCTTGGAAGAGCTGGTGTAAGAAGAGGAAAATATAGAGGTGGAACATGGGGAGAAAATATGAAATCTCCCTCCTCCAAGCTTTCTACTTCTAATTCAGTAATAGAGCTAGTCTCTTACAAGAACATCATTCATTACAACATACAAAGCACTTCCACTTTAGCCTCCAAATTGTCTATTGATTTTTGCCTAAAAGAAATTAGCCTCTAATGTGACAACTTTCCCATTAACAGTCTAAAATGCTTGCCTTATGGAATTAGCACCCTATTAACCTGACCATCTCTTTAAGTGTTTTTCTTCTTCAAAAATTATAATTAAATACCATTGCCAACAAGAATTATTTAGACAGCACTTTGCACATTAATGTCTACTCAATTATCATTTCCCATGGCTAGAATTTTAACCCACAATGAAGCTCAGAAACATGTAATTTCTCTCTTTAAAATTGTTTTTTTGTTGTTGTTGTTGTTTCCTTATTTTTCACCTTTGTTTATTCCAGGTGTATCCTCTGAGCTCCAAGACAGGGGGATAGGGAAAACACTGGCATGATCATCACAGAATAAAGTGACTCATTTTTTTAAGGATGAGCAAAATGAAGGCTACGACACATATGTTAAAGTCACATGCACAAGATAGACTTGAGAATGAGAATTCACGGAAGGTCAAAACCAGAGCTCGCCTTCTGCTAGGACCAGAACTTTTGCTCTGACCCAGCTGCAAGCAAGTGCAGACCTTGCCTCAGTCCATATGGGTCAGCCTCCCAAGCACAGAACAGTGGGGAAGAGAGAGGACAATGGTCTAGAAAGGAAGATAGAAAATATCCAGTGAAGAAGGAGTGACCACTATCAACTTTACTCCACAGGGTCAAATTGTTTTCCAAGGCGGTTGAACCAACCTTACTCCCATTAGCATGGGTAAGAACACCTGTAGCTACATATGATTGTCAGCCCTCGATATTGGAGACTTAATTTTTTTTTTCAATCTGATAGATATAAAATAGCATAACATTGACGTTTTAATTTGCATTTCTCTGAATATTGATGAAATTGAGTGACTTTTTATATGTTTGTTGGCCATTTGATTTTCCTCTTTAATGAAATATATGTTCACGTCTCTTGTCTATTTTCCAACTGGATTTTTGTCCTTTCGTTATTGATTTGAGAGAATTCTTTATTTATTTTAGATCAATTCTTTGTTAATTATGTGTTTCTCTCCATTTGTGGCATCCATTTTCATTTTAGGGAAGTTTTATTAATCACAAATCTTAGTTTTAATACCATGGAGTTTAGTGTGTACTTTTATTTTTTTTTCCATTTATTTTCATTAGTTGGAGGCTAATTACTCTACAATGTTGTAGTGGTTTTTGTCATATATTGACGTGAATCAGCCATGGATTTACATACTGTGTGTGCTTTTAGTGTGTTATTTAACAATACCCCACTAAATCCAAGGTCAAAAGGTGCTTTTTCTAATAATATATAAGTTTAATTGTGAAAAATATTACAACACGGAGAAAAGCAAAGATAAGAAGAAAAATCACCCGTAATCCTATTACCAGAAATAACCACTGGCAGTTATTTTTACAACTTCCAATCTCACGTAGATAGTTAACATGATACCTAAATAACCTTCAAGAAGAAAAATATCCATGATCAACTTTGAATTCTTTCTAATATACCAAATATCCAATCCTATTCAATATTAATTTTTTTCCTTGAATTACTAGGTTTTTTGTTGCTGTAATAGCAACCTAACTTTTCACTGAGGTATGTCTCATGCTTTAAGCAGAAAGAAGAAATGTTTGAGTTCAGAGGGGAGACAAAGAAAGAAAGTCAAATGTTGAGGTATGGCCTCAAGGCATCAGTTAACAGAAAAGTCATCTTGAATGTACCATATGGAAACCAGGCCAGACCTTCTGCCCAGCCCCCACACAATTCTCCAAAACTAAGCTTGACAGCATCTTGTTTACAGCAAAAGGAAGTAATTCTCTTTGCTGTTGAACAAAATCTGTAAATATCTCATGGCTTTTCTGACTTGATCCCACAAATGCAACATCATTTTCTTAACTAATGAAATGAAAGGCAGTCCTCTCAGTGAGACCATAGCTTACAAAGCAGATGCCTCTGTTATCTAATGCTAAGGTAACAAATTGCTGAAAAATAATGACAAAATAACAGCAACTATATTACTGTCTCTCAGGGTTTCTATGGGTCAGGAATTCAGAATGGGATCAGATGAACATTTGAGGCTCAGGATCTCTCACTGGTTGCAGTCAGATAAGAAGGCTGGAACCCTAGGGTCTGAGGCAGCTGGGAGCTGACCTAGGATCTCTTTCTCTATGCGCGTGTTCCCAGGGCCACTGATGTGGTCTCTCTGTGTGGTGGTCTCCTTTGTTTGGGCTGAAGTTTGGGCTTTCTCATAGCATGGTGGTCTCAGGGCAGTTGGACTGCTCTTATGTGGTGACTCCAAGACTGAATGTTCTAGCAACTAAGGTGGAAGTGCCTTGCTTTTATCAACCAGTCTCAGAAGTTGTGTTATTTTCACCATTAAAGAGTTGCAGAAACCCACCCAGTTTAAATGGGGAGGGAATTCTTCCATAAAAAAAGAAGGCTTATATTTGCAGTCTATTTCTTTTGAAGAAAAGATTGAGAAACCAAAGATCTCTTTTCTTCTTGTATTCTCTCTGCCCCTTTCACTCCAAGATGATGTGATTCCTTTAAAAATGTTGTAGGTTTCCTGTATACCAATTTATGATCCACTCCATTAGATAAAGCCACAAATATCTTCTGGAAAAGTCTCTCCTTACTTTCGACCTCTTGGGAAGCAATTGTGGGATAAGTTTTTTAAAATTCTTAGAAGTTCTACTGCCTATTATTTAACAAAGAGAGTTTTCAAAGCATGCTTATGAAATTCTTTGGAGGATGTCTCTGTCTGAAAAGGTTTGTAAGGTACAAACTTAGACTTGGGGGATCCTAACAAAGGGTTTTGATGCCATACCTTTAGCTTCATCCTTACCCTGAGGCCACATTTTCCTTACAGTATCCTGGATTTGGTCTTTTCCCTGAGGTCTTTTATTTCTTTGACAATCCTCTGCTGGATGGAAAGACTGTCAGGATCCCTCTATCTTTTCTCTTAAATTCTACTCAAAAATTGAACTCTTTGTTCTTTGATTCATCTCTCTCTTTTCACATTATGTTACAGGCAACTACAAGCCATGTAGCACCTTTGGCACTCTCCCCAGAAATCTCCCAGCCACATCACCAGGTTTATTAGGTACATTTCTATTTTCCACATTACCACAGATAACAGGTTCCGGTGTTGCTACACTTTCCACCACTACACGGCAAAGTTTCCTTTCCTTTCCTTCCTAATAACATTCTCCCAACTTTCATTTAAACCCTCACTGAGCCTCAAGGCTTCTACTAAGAAGCTCCTCAAAGCCCTTCTAGCTTCTACCAACCACCTAGTCTCAAAGCCAATATCATGCAATACCTCAGTAGCAGGTACTACAGGATTCCGTTCATCTCTTAAATCACCATCCAAACTAGTGGCTCAAAGCAATAGCAATCACGTTACTATCTATCATGGATTCTGTGGGTCAGGAATTCAGAAAGGGCTCAGCTGGGCAGTTCTGGATCAGGGTGTTTAGTGCAATTATAGTCAGATGATGACTGCTTTGGGGTAGCAGTGGGTTGAAGCAATTAAGGGTTAGCTGGATCTCATCCTCTCTCTGCCTGTCTTCTCCACATTCCCCACCAGCTTCAGCTACTCTCCATGTGGTCTCGCTCCACGGGCGAGTTTAGACCTCCTCTCGGCATGGTGGTCTCACAACAGCTGAACTGGTGGCCACATGGCGGCTCACAACTACTTACCTGGTGGCTGAAAGCTTCAGAAGCAAATGTTCCAGTGAGCAAGGTGGACTTTTTATGACTCATATCAGAAACCATATAGCTTTGCTTTTGCCATATTCTACAGAATGAAACAGTCACAAAAGTCCATCACAGAAGCCATTTCAGGGGAAAGGGAACATTAAGGAAGGGATGTCAGAGAATTTGTGAACACGTTTTAAACTGTCCCAACAGATTCCAAGCATTTCTTGTGTGCCTACTATGGGTCAGCTATTATGCATACATAGATGGATCTGATAAAAGGCATCCTTGAGGAGCTTACTATCTAGTTAGGGTGAGGGTAGAAGACCAAGAGATAAGAGAGCATTGCGCTCTAATGGGGTAGGTATTTTAAGAGTGCTGGCAAAAAGGCTGAGGGAAAACATAGAGGGAGAAAGTAATGCCACAACTACAGTTTGGGAAGGAACCATGGAGACATCAGCATTTGAGCCACACCCTGGAGGGCGAGCAGGACTTCTCCAGTCATGCGGGGACCACTGTGCCTGCATGGGAGGGCATGAAGCACCTTAGTGCAGTCTTTTCATTCCAGTTGAATGACGGTGACATTCTAAGTGCCATTTTGTTGGTGACATTTGTCAAAAATGTCACAAGCTGGTGACATTTCTAAAATAAGAAACTCAGGAGAGATTGCAATGAGTTCAGTTCTGAACATGTTGACATTTTTAGGTGCTGCCAAGGCATGTGGAAGTTGAGGAGTTCAAGTGGGACCCTTGAGTCCCCTAACAAACAACGTGCTGGCATGCTGATAGGCTTCCACTGTATTCTGTTTTTCAACAGGGTGTTAATTGCTCCTGCAAGAGAGTCAGTGGCTGCAGATGCTGGCTCTCCTCCCGCCTGGGTTGCCTCTCCCAGCTGCACTGGCCATCAGAGTTCAAGATATGAAGGAATTCTCTAGAAATTGGTTGCTAGTTATGGCTTGCAAGCGCACCTGAGGCACTCAGCCCAACCCAAGAGACGCAGATTCTACCCTGGAGTGGCTGTATGCTAGTTATGGCTTACAAGCTCACCTGAGGCACTCAGCCCAACCCAAGAGATGCAGATTCTACCCTGGAGTGGCTGTAGTTACTGGTCCTAAGAAAACATTTGTTCTAACCTGTACTCTTGGGCATGTAATTTGCCACTTTGTGATGACTTGGCCTCTACCTGATCAGGGGCAAAAGGAGCCTCTGCAATCGCCTCCCCAGGAGTTTGCCAACTGGGGGCAGGGAGACTGAAAATGGCTTGCAGAGAGTGTTTATTTGAAAATGGGATAAGTTGAAAACATTTAAAAATCAGGAGATTTTATTTAAAGTGCCTGAATGTCAGCCTCTTCTGAAAAATCAGAAGATTTTAATTTTGCCACCAGGCATAAATTCCCACATGGCAACAGTCCGCTGGAGCCAAGCCGGGGCTGTGCCTCCAGTTTGTCAAGTATTGGGAAGAATGTGGGGGAAACATTCTCATCCCCAGCTGCTAAATTGGTACAATTTGAAGGGCAATTTATAAATTTCTACCCAAATTTAAAATTCACATGATATTGTTCTGGCAATTGTCATTTTGAAAATGAAAGCTATGGAAATACGCAAATGTGAGCATAAAGTTGAGGTTATGTGGTGTTATTATTAATTTACTTATTTTTAAATATTTATTTGTCTGTTGGCTTATTTATTTGGCTGTGCCTGGTCTCACTGCCTCATGCTGGATCGTTCATTGTGTGCACAGACTCTCTAATTGTGCACAGGCTCTGGAGCACACAGGCTCAGTAGTTGCCCCATGCAGGCTTGCTCCACAACAAGAGGGATCTTAGTTCCCTGACCAGGGACCAAACTCACACCCTCTTCATTGAAAGGCAGATTCTTAATCACTGGACCACCGGGGAAGTCCTGGTGGTACTATTTATAACTAAAAAAAATGAGAGCAACTTGCATTTCTATCTATAAAGAACTGGTTAAACAGATAAATGTATGTATGTCAAAAGACACTTGGCCTTGGAAGGAAAGCTATGACAAACCTAGACAGTATGTTAAAAAGTAAAGACATCACTTTGCTGACAAAGGTCCATATAGTCAAAGCTATGGTTTTTCCAGTAGTCATGTATGGATGTGAGAGCTGGACCATAAAGAAGGCTGAGCACTGAAGAATTGATGCTTTCAAACTGTGGTGCTGGAGAAGACTCTTGAGATTCCCTTGGACAGCAAGGAGATCAAACCAGTCAATCCTAAAGGAAATCAACCCTGAATATTCATTGGAAAGACTGATGCTGAAGCTCCAATACTTTGGCCACCTGATTCGAAGAGCTGACTCATTGGAAAAGACCCTGATGCTGGGAAAGATTGAGGGCAGGAGAAGAAGGGGACGACAGAGGATGAGATGGTTGGATGGCATCACCGACTCAATGGACATGAGTTTGAGCAAACTCAGGGAGATGGTGAAGGACAGGGAAGCCTGGAGTGCTGCAGTCCATGAGGTGGCAAAGAGTCAGACACAACTTTCAATTGAAAAACAACAATGTATGTCAATACAATTAAATATTATGTAGCTATTGACAGGAATGACGTGGTTCTATATTAACTGACCATGGGAAATGTGTAAAATATATAAATTTTTAAAAAAGCAAATCACAGGATGATATGTAAAGTATTACCTCATTTAGGCTAAAACCAAAACTGTACTAGAAAATGGTCCAACTAAAGACAAAAAACTGAGGGCTTTGGGCTTAGACAACTTGGTTACTACTGAACTCTCCAAAATACCACAAGAAACTTGTTAAGGCAAAGCTAAATTTACTAGAACTTGTGGTCAGAATCTTAGTCATATCTCAGACAGGGAAATTAGTAGTAGAATAATTACAGGACCACAGGGTCTTGGCTTAAATGGCCTAATGATTTTATCCAAGACAGGGATCTTATTTGAGCTGGACAGAGTTGATGGTTCCATAATTTAGGACTGGTGGCCACCAGGTCAGGGCGATAAAGGGAGGTTGACAAGGAGGCTCTTGATCAGTGAGCAACTCAGGAGTGTCTTCAGTAACTTAAAGGAACTTCCTGGAACAAACAATGAAGTTACTCAAGGATGTACAATCTCATCTTCATCAGGAAGAAGTTTTCTTGAACAACCCACCCATCTTGCTGACACAAGTGGGTCATGGTATCTTCCTTATGACTAAATTGCAATTTAAATGTAGATCGTCTGGATTCTCTATGGAATCCCTAGCTCTGCCATTTTCTAGCTGTAGGAATTTGGGCAATTTCTTTGAAGTTTTAGTCTCTTTATCTGTGAATGAAGATTACTGGTGGCAGGGTTATGGTTAGGATTAAATATGAGTCCTGTGCCCACCATATAGAAATACTATTAGCAGCATTGATTACACCTGGATAAATAGGCACAGGAAAAGAGATAAACGAGAACTTCTCAGCCTTGGCACTATTTTCAGGCCAAATAATCCTTTGTTGTAGGAGCTTGTCCTGTGTATTGCACTGTGTTCAGCGGCATCCCTGACCTGTGACCACCAGAAGCCAGAAACACCAGCTCCTCCAAGTTACGAGAAACAGAAGTGTTCCCAAACATTGCAAAGTGTCCTCACTTCAGAACCATTGACCCAGAGGCAACCATTATGTGTGCCCCATGAGAAAAGAGTGGGAATTCATAAAAATGTAAGAGGAAATGGTGCATAGCTCACATCGTAAGCTACCTGTTGGCAGACTCATCTTTGCCTCTTCTGTAAGCACTAGTGATCTGCAGACCACAAGAGTCAGAGAAATACTTCTTGTGATGGAACTTCAGCAGTTGCTTCCAGGCAGGGTAAAATGTGGCTACTGACCCAGGCATGGGTCCTGGAAAAGAGAAAATTGAAACCTATTCATTTTAGAGATAAGTTTATCAGACATTAAAAGTTGAAGATGCTGAATGTTCTGCCTTTAGGCTCCAGGATGGGCTCCAGAAAATTCAGAATGACGGCAAATGATTGGGAAAGGCTATGAGCCAAGGGAACCTGAGTCTCCAACAGAAATTATTTTGAAGAGCCTCTACTCGGCAGCCTTGGCCATCCGTCCTCACCCATTTGGAGTGGCTGGTTTTCCCCAGGGCCCAGGAGAGCCATCGAGAGAGAGGCCTGTTTCCAAATGTCCCACTGACCTGGCTCCCACACTCAGGGCTTCCAGCAAAGCGAGACATGCTCAGCCGACCTCTGTTGTACTTTGCTGCCCTGCAGGTAATTCACCTGCACAGTTTTCCTTGAACTATGGAGGGAAGGAGAAAAGGCTGGGGTGACTCTCCCTTTTTTTTTTCTGTTTGGCCAAACCACATGGCTTATGGGAGCTTAGCTTCCCAAGCAGGGATCAAAGCCAGGTGCCCTGTACTGATAGCCCTGAAGCCTAAGCACTGGGCCACCAGGGAATTCCCTTGCTCTCATTTTTAAAAGTGATTTGCAGTATGAGAGTTGTGCCAGAAACCAACAGTCACACTGCAGCCAGAAATGTCTTCCCAAAGCACAGTCTGGCCTGAAAAGTGGATCAGCATCTTTCCTTGTCCCCATGCAAACAGTTCTGGGACTGGGCACACTTTCTTGATGCCATGTAAAACACTATTGAGGATAAGAAAATGAAAATAACTTAGCTACTTGCTTCAAGAAATACATTTTCCTAGACTTAAACAGATATTTGTACTCCTGTGTTCTTAGCAGTATTATTCACCATAGCTAAGACAAAGAAGCAACCCATCAGTGGATGAATGAATACGCAAAAAGTGATATATCCTTACAATGGAACATTATTCAGCCTTAACAAGGAAGGAAATTCTGACATATGCTACAGCATCAATGAAACTAGAAGACATTATGCTAAGGGAAATAATCCAGTCACAAAAGAACAACTATTACATGGGTGTACCTATGGCTGATTCTCATTGATGTTTAAGAGAAAACAAAAAATTCTGTACAGCAATTATCCTTCAATTAAAAAGTAAATAAAGTGGTAAAAAAAAAAAAAAGAACAATTACTGTGTGATGTCACTTACATGAACTACCTAGAATTATCAAATTCATACAGACAGAAAGTAAAATGCAAATTACCAGGGGCTTGGAGGGAGGGTGAGATGGGGAATTATTGTTTAATGGGAATAGAGTTTTAAATTAGAAAGATGAAAAAGTTCTGTGGATGGATGGTGGTGATAGTTGTATAGCATTGTAAATATACTTAATGCCACTGAACCAGACATTTAAAATGGTTATAATGATAAAAAATTATGTTATGTATATTTTATTACAATAAAAATGCTTTTATAAGCTAAGACAAGGAACTAACTAAAATGATTTACCTGTCAAGACTAGTAATTCACTCATCAAGACTCACCTCATGACCCCTGCAATCCCCTCCACGGCCACCCAATCCAAAGCTATAGGGTCATAGCCTCTGCTCAGTCCAGTTTCCTGCTTTGTAAAATCCACTTTCAAATCACCCAGACTGAATCCTAAAACTATAAATATCTTACCTTTGTCTCTCTATTTTGAGATACAACCAAGACTCTGTCACAGTGCTGTTCCCCCTTATTACAGTAGATTTGATCATCTTAGCTTTGCTTTATCAACAAGTTTTTTTCTGGTGGTTTTGTTTGAAAATTGACAACAGACAGATCATGGGTTTCCCTCATTAAAATTCTTCTGAGGTCACTCATTGCCAATATTTGAGTTTGCAAATGGGCAGCTGGCATGGCCTCCAGTTATATTTTATTTGGCTTGCAAAGTGTATTGAAAAAAATTGAATTTTCTGCCAAATGTTAAATATTGGGAGTGTTCCCAAAGAATATGAATTTTTTCCCCTTCTGTGGGAAATTCAGGACCAAATCCATCTGCTAGTCCAGTCTCAGACATTTGGGTCCATTCATCCAGGGCGTTCTCTTAAGCAAAGATAAAAGGTTTGATCTGTCTTGACTCTTGGTGTGCACACAGCTGTGTCAGGCACAGGTATTTTCTAGTCTAACACGGTATCATCCAGAGGCGCTTGCTCTAACGAAATGACAAAGGCCTTGCAAGCCATGACACTGGGGAGGGATGCCATTGCTTTGGAGCCGGAGAGAGCAGGCCCACGTCTGACCTCTGCCGTTTACTTCCAATGCGGCATTAGGCAAATACTGCATCTTCTAGGAACCGCAATTCTCCATTTGTAAAAAGGGGTAGCATGTGACTTTGGGGGAATTTAGTAAGTTACTAAGTGCCCTGAGATGCAGTGAACACCATAGGTAAACGTTACCATGACTACGGTTTACTCATGACATGTGCTGTGCTGTGTTCAGTCGTGTCTGACTCTCTGCGACCCGGGACTGCAGCCTGCCAGGCTCATCCGCTCATAGGGATTCACAGGCAAGAGCACTGGAGTGGGTTGCCATGCCTTCTCCAGGGGACCTTCCTAACCCAGGGATCAAACCCAGGTCTCACGCATTGTAGGAGGGTTCTTTACCATCTAAGCCACCAGGGAAGCCATGAATCCTGGAGTGGGTAGCCTATCCCAACTCCAGGGGATCTTCCTGAACCAGGAATCAAACCAGGGTCCCCTGCCTTGCAGGCGGATTCTTTACCAGGGCTTCCCTAGTGGCTCAGATGGTAAAGCATCTACCTGCAGTGTGGGAGACCAGGGTTCGATCCCTGGGTCAGGAAGATCCCCTGGAGAAGGAAATGGCAACACTTCACTATTCTTGCCTAGAAAATTCCATGGATGGAGGAGCCTGATGGGCTACAGTCCACGGGATCACGAAGAGTCGGACACGACTGAGCGACTTCACTTTTCTTTCACTTTCTTTACCAGCTGAACTACCAGAGAAGCCCACTCATGACTTACGTTGAGGCTTTTATTTCTATGAAATCTTTCTCATTTTCCATCCATTTATGGCAGAAGCCAGTTTCAGTCCCACGTTGAAATTACAAAATGTGTCTCTAAGCTTTGAAGACAATGACCGTTACCATGGAAGTATTTCTAATGAGAGAAAAAGAGAGGGAAAAGCATTTCAAAGCTTGGGAGAAACTTGTATCTTGAGCATCTTTAAACTACTTCCAAAGCCCATGAAATTAATTGTTCCGTGATTCTATATGGAGAACATTTTTGGACACACTTCTCTTTTAAATGCACCTGATGGAAAGCATAAGGGCACTAAATACTACACAAGCAATGGGAAGGGTGTCTGGAGATGGAAAAAGATTGCTTTATAACTCTGTTTTCAAAATATTCTTCAGTTCAGTTCAGTTGCTCAGTTGTGTCCAACTCTTTGAGACCCCATGGACTGCAGCATGCCAGGCCTCCCTGTCCATCACCAACTCCCAGAGTTTACTCAAACTCATGTCCATTGAGTCAGTGATGCCATCCAACCATCTCATTCTCTGTTGTCCCCTTCTCCTCCCACCTTCAATCTTTCCCAGCATCAGGGTCTTTTCAAATGAGTCAGTTCTTCACATCAGGTGGCCAAAGTATTGGAGTTCTCACTGTGAATTTTTACTATGAATTCCTACTGTAATATTTTTAACAGAGAGAAAATTTAGGGGAGATAGTTTAACCCAGGTGGCTCAGTGGTCAAGAATCGGCCTGCCAGGGCAGGAGACGCAGGAGACGTGGGTTCAATCTCTGGGTCGGGAAGATCCCCTGGAAGAGGGCATGGCAACCTGCTCCAGTATTCTTGTCTGGAGAACCCTATGGACAAAGGTGCCTGGCGGGCCACAGTCCATGGGATCACGAAGAGTTGGACACAGCTGAGCGACAGCACACGCGTGCACACACACATAATGGATACGCTGGCCGTAAGCTTCTCACCATTTAGTCATTTGCTTCAGATCTTTTTACTATTTATGTAGAGAAAGAAGAACTTGTGGATACAATTAAATCATCTTGTACATCCCTTCTTGATCTCAAGTCTTCTGTCCTTCCCTAGGGAGAACCACAATCCAGAAACTGTTGGGAATCAGTCCAGGAATGATGCCGTACTTTTACTATATGTAGCATGTAGCTATAAACAATACACTATATTTTTGTCATGTTTTTAAACTTCAAAGAAATAATATCATGCTTATATCATCTCATACTGCTTGCTTTTTATGTTTTATGTAGCCCTGGTTGAATCATTTTTGAAGTGCTATATAGTAGTTCATTACTTTTGATTGATAGCACTACGGTAACATCCTTGGTGGGAGAAAAGGATTACACATTTTCTCTTTCCAAGGTTTCTCACTCCCTACAGGCCAAAGTCCAGGTTCAGTCTGGCACTCTAGAATCTCCAGGATCCAGCTTGTCTCCTCTCCCGACCAACCAGCTGCAAGCTGTTTCCCAATCATATCACAAACCAAGACTCTTTTCACCCCAGTTTACTCCTATTTATCCCTCAAAACCCACTTTGTTGGGGAGCCATTCCCTTTAGACTAAGTGAGGCAGCATTTCATTGGCTTCTCATAGGACTTTTCACAAATCTTGGTTACGATTCTTAAGTCATAGCATTGTCATCTGTCTGTTCCCTCCTCCCCCCCACACACAGCTCAGAGTTTCTTAACTGCGGTTTATTAAAGTACGTATCAACTATGTATCACTGACATTGAACATAGCCCTGGATACATTAAAGCAGGTGCCAAAAAAAATGATGGCTGAATTGAAGAAAATTACTATGCATACCATCTGGGGAGATAGAGTGGATTCCACCAGCGTCAAGGGAAAATGACTCCTCTCTAATGAGCTCACTGTGAGCATTTCCTCACGTTCTTCTTCCTTGGCAGCACAAATTACCCCTTGGGTCCGAGTCTATTTCCTGCCCTACTTCCAAACAACTCCAAGGAGCTGCCCCACCTTGTGAGCCAGATACTGTATGTGGCCAAGAGCCTGATCTCAGCTCAATCTTAAAGACACGTCCCACCCAAGCTGGGGGAAAAAGAATTTTCTAAAAGGATAAGTTCGTTGGATCGTAGATATTCAAATTTGGTTCTACATTGGGGGGTACCTGGAGAACTTTAAAAGACTCTGATGCCTGGTTCTCACTCCCAGAGATCCTGATGTTGCTGGATGAACCTTGGGCCCTGAGGTCTTTTTAAAACTCCCCAGGTACTTCTTACAGGCCGTGGAGTTTACAGAGCTTTCCGACCCCTATGCCAGAGTGAAACTGAGAAGGTTGCAGACATGCCAAGATGTTCATCCTTCCATCCCCACCGAGGCTGGGTGTGGCTGGAGCAGCTGGAGGACCGCCCCCCTCCCTTCCCCTGCAGGCAGTCTGTTCTGATTAACTCACAGCAGTGAGCAAACACAATGATTGCCCCATTGCTGCATTTTGAAAGAATCAGGATGCCTCGCTCTACAGAACAGGAGAAGCCGAAGCAGCCTAGAGTTTCCTGAGCAGCATGAGGCTCGGTTTCAGTTGCAGCCTCTCCCTGGCCATGTTCCCCAGTCAGTGGGACATGCACATTCCCCCAGAGACTGGACTCTGGTTTCTCATCATCGTGTCCCTGAATCAGTCTCACAACAACCCTAAGAGGTCAAGCTGGTGACCCCATCTTACAAATGAGGAGGCTAGTGCTCTACAAAAGAGAAGGGCTCAGCGAAGGTCTGACGCATGGCAGGGACCAAGATCCTCATTACACATAGAATTGCCTTCTCTGTACTTCCAGGAGGAAAGCAAAGGTAAAAAGCGCTGAGGTGACTGAGGGAAGGGGATACAGAGAGGCCTGGGTGACCCACGTGAAGTGAGAGATCTCAGGCTGGAGATCCTTGGAAGCACCAGTGTTCACATCACCAGTTCAAACGATGGGTTTGAATCCCAGCACCTCACAGCAAAAGTGATGCTACATTTGTGTGCCTCTATGGCCTCACTTGGAAAGAGGGGAGGATCACAGGAGATAATAAATGTAGAGGGTACGGAGCATAGAGTGTCAGACTGAGATTTTAGTTCCAGACTTGTCAGTTCCTAGCTATGGGATCTCTGATGAGAAAATGTAATCTGTCTGAAACTCAGTTTCCTCATTTGGAAAATGGGTATAATAACACCCACTTTTCAGGGACACAGGAGGTTGGATGTGTCCCTCCTGTAAAGTGTTGACTGTGATATCTAGGATACAGTGGTCACTATTATGATGAGTACTCAGTGGAAGGACTGATGCTGAACTTGAAGCTCCAATACTTTGGCCACCTGATGCAAAGAGTCAACTCACTGGAAAAAGACCCTGATGCTGGGAAAGATTGAAGGTGGGAGGAGAAGGGGATGACAGAGGACAAGATGGTTGGATGGCATCACTGACTCAATTGGACATGAGTTTTTGAGCAAGCTCCAGGAGATGGTGAAGGACAGGGAAGCCTGGCGTGCTACAGTCCATGGGGTCACAAAGAGCTGGACACAACTTAGCAACTGAACAACAGCAGTTATGGTGATCATGGAGCCAAGCAGAGCAAATCAGTTCTTCCTGTTTGCCAGTACTGTCTAGAACTGGTCCCTCCTTAGTAGCTCTCCAAGTCCCACGCAGGAGACCCATGAGCCAAGGTAGGCCCCTGTAGGTATCATTGTGGGGGAAACCCTCGGTTGCAGGAAGGCCAAAGCCTTAAGCAAGTCCCTCCCAGTGCAGAGCCTCAGTCTTCCCATCTGTAAAATGACCAGATTGGACTCATGGCTCAGGGCTGTTCTGGTTGAACGACTCAATAGTCAGAGGCACCACCATGGTCTGGGTTGGACAAACTGGATCCCCAGACCCAGGACGGGTTTCGTGGTCATCATCATAACACCCACTGCATGAAACACCCTACAGAAATAGCTTCTGCGGCTTGAACTTGCTTCTTCAAGGTGGGTGTTACTATCCCCACGTGGCACTTTGTAGAGATGAAATTTTCTTGCCCAAGAGCACACACCTAGGCAGGGCAACTCTGGAAATGAAACCCCAGTCTGTTGAGGGTAATGTCTGATCTCACCACAATGGCTCGGCCCTGTTCAGCCTTGCATCCACTCTCTGATGACAGAGAGGCATCGTATAACTTTTCCTCCTCACGCACAGCTCTCTTCATGATCCCTCCTATCTAGCTGCCCAGAAGACTTTCTGGAAGAAGGCAGATGATGAATCTGTCTATTCATCTTTCTTCCCACCCTCCTTCCCTCCATCATTCTCAGCTTTGCAGACCTGAAATTCCCCATCAGATCGATAGATACACACACCCTGACTGTAGCCCCTGCTTCATTCCTCCCCTTAATCCAAACTGCGTTACTGGAGAATAACGAGAAAAGCATAAGGGCAGGACAAGCTGGAATTATTTTGGAAATATGGTTTTGATTTTTGAATTTGAAAAGTTCCAATAAGCCTGACTGTCCAACCTTCTCTCCCGCTGCCCTCAGCTCCGCCCTCCACCTGCAGGCCTGCTCTGAACTTTACCACACTCGTTTCATACTCAGGACCTCCCTACATCTTCTTCTCTAAGTTTAGAAGTCTCCCTCCCACCCCACCTCTCTTGGTTACCGCATTCATCAGGACAGTCGGGTCCCTTAGGCAACATGAGACCTTCTCTCACAACCGCCCTAGGCTGCAGTGGTCTGTTTATCTGTGTGGTCGTTGGTTTAATGTTCACCTTTCCCCAGTAAGACATAAGCTAGCTGAGAGTGAATTCTGGATCTGTCTGTTCACTGCTGCATCTCCAGTGCTGAGCACAGTGCCTGGTACATACTACGTTTTCATAAATATTTAAAGGATGTTTAGAAGGTTGGGTGTGTGGATGGGTGTGTAGATGGATGGATGGATAAGTGGATAGACAGATGGAGGAACAAAGGAGTTTACTCAGGGAGGGGAATGCCAGGTTTGTTTAAATGATAAGGCCCTGGTTGCAAAAGAGGAATTGTTTTAGAAAGAGAAGAAGTCTCTTTTGCCTTCAAACTTCAAAGCTGTCAAAAAGTGAACTTGGCCGTGATCTCTGCTTGTGGAGACTCTGGCTCTCCAGTCGGCCTGCCCTGGGGTCTTTGGCTTCACAGCTCTGCCACCTAGCGGCCCCGGCGGGTATCCCAAGAGGGAAGAGATGTTTAAGGCAGCAGCCGTGTTTACCTAACAAGGGCATCCAGCCTTGAGAGCCCTTCCTGCTGCTGGAACCTCCCCCAACTACTTTGCATCAGGAAGTCTCCTTTCCTAAAAAGATTTTTTTTGATGTGGGCCATTTTCAAAGTCTTTATTGAATTTGTTACAATATTGCTTCTGTTTTATGTTTTGGTTTTTTGGCCACAAGGCATGTGGAATCTTAGCTCCCTGACCAGGGATTGAACCCATACCCCCTGCATTGGAAGGCGAAGTCTTGACCCCTGGTCTACCAGGGAAGTCCCCACACCAGGCATTCTTAATCCTTGCAGTTATCACATCTTTCTGACTTATGAGAAAAGAGAGGAATGAGGCAGGGAGATATAATGCAGGAGTTGGGGGACCATACAGGATTAAGTCAGAGGCCAAGGTTTGGATTCCAACACCACCACTTCTTGCCGCTACAACCTTGAGCAGGTCACTTAATTTCTCTGAGGCTCATTTTGCTCATCTGTAAAATGAGAACTAATAGTGTCAGATATAATGGGTATTGTTATGTCCGTTTTACAGCTGAAGAAGTGACTCGACGAAGGAAGTCACTGCCATGCCTGGAGATGGGCAGGTAGAAAGCTCCAGAGCCAGTGTTTAGGCCCTGGCCTCCCCCACACGTGAACCCTGCTATGCTGGATGAATGAGCACATCGCACAAACGGCTCTTGCATCATTTGAGAGACAACACACACTTCCTTGTCTGCCTGAATGTCAGCCTCAGTCCCAGGACAGATTGCTGAAGCCCCTCATTCTTCCACCTCCAAGGCTAACCTGGTGGTGTGTCTCCTTTAATTGGTATCTGTTTGGCAAAAGGGCTTCCCAGGTGGCGCAGTGGTAAAGAATCTGCCTGCCAATGCAGGAGACACAAGAGACTCGGGTTTGATCCCTGGGTCAGGAAGATCCCCTGGAGTAGGAAATGGCAACCCACTCCAGTATTTTTGCCTGGAAAATTCCCATGGGGGGTCACAAAGAGTCAGACACGACTGATCACATACACACACACACACACACAGCAAAAGGTTAAAAAAATTGCTGAATACTTTGAGATCTCTGAATGAAAGGACCACTTGAAATACTACAGTTTTTAAGAATTCAAGCATCAATGTTGCTATTTTCTGTTTTTGCATTTTTAACCTGCTTGCCAAGCAAAGCTAAAGGAAGCAACCCTGTTTTCTGATTTCTCATTTGTGAGACCCAAATATTTCAGATCCAATTTATCTTACCTCCATTTCTACATTCTGTTTTCTGCTGTTTCTTGCATTTGCTCGGTTTGTTTCTTTGAAGTCATTCGTGTTACATCTTGAATCATTTTAATCAGTAATGATATGTGGGGGATGTGCTGTTTCCCTGCCCAGGTGCCCTTTGCTGTAAACACATTAAAATGCAAAGTAGAAACAATAGGTAATTAATATCATCTGCTCTCTACACAGGAGTAAACTTCTGCCTCCAGTGGTTCCTGGGCTTGCTCACTCATCTGTGTATTCATTTTTGCTTTCATTCATTCATCAAATATTTATTAGGGTCTACTATGTACTTGGCTGTGCATAGGCTGTACTCAGCTGCACTTGACTTGTTAGAAAAGCCCCTGATGCTGGGAAAGATTGCAGGCAGGAGGAGAAGCGGGTGACAGAGGAAGAGATGATTCAGTGGACATGAGTTTGAGCAAGCTCCAGGAGATGGTGAAGGACAAGGAAGCCTGGCGTGCTGCAGTCCACGCGGTTGCAGAGTCAGACATGACTGGGTGACTAAACAACAGCAATGTACTCAGCTGTTCCAGACTCTGGGGACCTAAAGATGAGTGAGACAGAAGCAGCGAAGAATAGAGTGAGTTTAGAATGAGACAAACACAGATTTTTCATCTTGGTTCTACCATTTTCCAGCGGTGTGACCTTAGCAAGTTGCTAAACCCCTCAGAACTCAATTTCCACATTTACAGAATAGAAATTGATTGCCAACATGGTTAGATATAATCTGGTTAGATATACCTGGTGCTGAATGAACAGCGGGTATAAGGCATAACAACTTTAGCTGTGCCATTTCAGCGCAGTCTGTGTCTTCAAAAAGGGGCTATCTGTTGAGATCACAGACATGCACTTAAATGCATTTCGACGGGGGCTGTGCAAAGCACTGTGAGGATGTGGACTAGGGGGTAGCTAACTCCACTGCAAGGTTGGGGAAGGATTCAGACAGCAGGCAGTGTCATATGTAAAGTAAGCTTGCCAGGAAGGAAAGGGGAAATAGTCTTGAAAGGAGATGGCACATGTCCTAAGGCCAAGTCATGAAAAGCACAGCATTTCAGAAATAGGATATGCGCTACTACGGCAGAGTGTGTGCAAGGGAGGAGTGGCAGGAGGTGAGACTGGGTGAGGGCCCCTGACTGTCACAGAGGCTGCACTGTAGCCCAAGGAGAGGAGGGTACTTGGGGCTCTCTTTACACCATCCCCCAGACTCTGATGGGAACTCTAACGGGAATTATTTACTGGTTAAAGGAAAAAGCAAGCCTTCGCATAATTAAGTTGCAACCATATGGACTACAGCCCACCAGGCTCCTCTGTCCATGGGCATTCTCCAGGCAAGAATACTGGAGTGGGTCGCCATGCCCTTCTCCAGGGGATCTTCCCAACCCAGGGGTTGAACCCGCATCTCTTACATCTCCTGCTTTGGCAGATGGTTCTTTACCACTAGCGCCATCTGAGAAGCCCCAATTAAGTTGGAAGGTTGCTCCGACTCAAATCAAGAAATATTTATTGGGACTTCTGCCCTAGTGGTCTAGTGGGCAAGGCTCCATGCTCTCAATGCAGGGGACTTGGATCTGATCCCTGGTCAGGAAACTAAGATCCTCCATGCCGTGTGGTATGGCCAAAGAAAAAGAAATAATAGTCATCAAGTTTCCCATCTGAGTCTCAAATAGCCTTCCTCCTAGACGTGTCTTCAGCATTGTTCAGTTACTCACTTGTGTCTGACTCTTTGCAACCCCATGGACTGCAGCATCTAGACACGTAAGCGTCTTTAACCCATAGACTTTTTATATATGTTCTAATTATGTAATATTATAATTTTATACCTGTCATCCACTTTATCAAATCTTAACATAATGTCATATTTGCTTCAGTTATTTTATCCTTGGGGAATACATTCCAACACCCCCAGTAGATGCCTGAAATCACATACAGCACCAAATATATACATGAATTCCTATGTAAAAGTTTCATTTATGAATTAGGCACCATAAGAGATTAACAGCAATAACTAATAATAAAATAGAACAATTATAACAATAAACAGTAATAAAAGTTATGTAAATATGTAAAAGGGCTCTACCCCTCTCAAAATAGGTTCTGGTACAAATGTAATGCCTTCTCCCTCTTTGCTAACCCATCACCTGCTGTTTGGGATGCAACAGAACAACTAGCAACTAGCATGATTTTTCCCCTTCTCACAATTTCGCAGTTGGAAGATTCATTCTCACCACACAGCTTAGCAACCTCAGCCTATGATTTTTTTCCTTTCCTTATTGAGTCAAGAATGTTCACCTGTTTGCCTCAAGGAAGTCCTTATGGCTTCTCTTTGAATCTCCCAATTACCAGCATCACTACTCCTGCAGGTTGCATTAGTAAATAAAATGAGAGTTACTTGAACACATGCCATATGATACCCCAACAAGCCATCTGATAACCTAGGCAACTACTGCATCGCTATTGGGTGTATGCTCTGGAAAAAGGACAAAAGACAAAGGGATGAGCTGTTCTCGGCGGGATGGAGGGGGACAGTGTGAGACTCCATTACACTACTCAGAACAGCGTGTAATTTAAAACTTTTGAGCTCCGTATTTCCAGAATTTTCCATTTAGCATTTTCAGACTGAGTTGACAACAGGTAGTTGACACTGCAGAAGGGAAACCACAGGTAAGGGGGATGGGCTACTGTAGATTTGCTTATGACTTCTAGTGAACCACAGCCTGATCCCAGACTTCCCACCCTCTCCGGGGCCAGTCACTGCCGGACACTTGGTGCTGGTCATTTTGTGGTGTGTATTTATATACTAACTAATGTGTGCATCAATAAACAACATATAATCTTGTTTGGTGGGGCTTGCCCGGTGGCTCAGAGGATAAAGAATCTGCCTACAATGCCAGAGAACAGGTTTGGTCCTTGGGTTGGGAAGATCCCCTGGAAAAGAGAATGGCTACCCACTCCAGTATTCTTGCCTGGAGAATCCCATGGACAGAGGAGCCTGATGAGCTATAGTCCATGGGGTCCCAAAGAGTCGGAGGTGACTGAGTGACTAACACTTTCAGTTTCAGTTTCAATGCTGCTTTGCATATTGAAACTATAAAAATAAATACAAGAAACATGATTCTTCACTTTTAACAACTTTTCAAAATGTCAACACCTTACTGCCTTCTGTTGTCTTAATAAATGTTACTGTATTCTTTTTTTTCTCTGCTAATTGAGAGGCTAGAAGTTATATTTCTATTCTTTTAACCTTTACTCTTACATTTTTAAATCACAAAATTAACAGGCTTTCCTAAACGTGTCCATAGTTAATTTATGTTTCTACCTTCCTCCTGGCCAAGTCAGAGCCTTGTTTTATTCCGAGTCCAATCAAGAGACAGGAACCACATAGTAATTTGGAAAGGGAAAATGCATTTTAAGGCAGCCTTAAGTAAAATTGGAGACTGGAGTAAGGAGAGATTTCTGCAAGGAGGTAGAGAGGAGTCTAAAGAATACTTGCGCTCTACTCCTGGGGCAGCACTGTAGCGCCCAGGGAAGTGACACGGCTGGGTGTTGGGTTACAAGGTCCTGTTTTTCGAGGATGGATCCAAACCCCACTGAAGAGGGTGCATCTGGGTTCCCCGGATGGCTTCCCAGGTGGCAGGAGTGCTAAAGAACCTGCCTGCCAGTGCAGGAGACACGCGGAGCCTGGCGGGCTACGGTCCAGAGGGCCGCTAAGAGGCGAGCACGACTGAAGCGACTCGAGGCTGCGCAGGGCAGGGTGCGCGGCGGCTGCACCTGCAGACCCTCGGGAAGCCAGCAGGGAGAGGAGCTGGGGAACCCGCGCTCGGGGAGACAGCGGAGCCGCCGCAGGACACGCCCAGGCACGCTTGCCAGAAATAGACTCTTACTTTTCTACAAAGCTTAACATCGTGCCGTTCTGGCAAGGCACAGAGAGTCCAGCATCACAAACAGGGCCATAAAGGGTGGATTCGAGAGAGGAGTCTATAGTTTGAGAACTGACACAATAGCCTACCAGGGTTTTCCTCTAGCAGCCTCGCACAACCACGCACACACACACTTTTTTATTTAGGGTTTTAGTCTTACCTTTCAAAAAGCACATCAAAATAATTTTGATATCAAAGGTTCATTCGGTTTGCCAAGATATTTTCTCGAGGTTTGTTTAACATTGTTCCTTCGCTATCTCCTATCTGTGTTCCCTTCTCTTCTAGCGGAAATGTGCTCATTGATTATTTTTTTAATACAGGTCTCTGGGTGATAAATTTATTTTCTATATATCAGAAAGTATCTTTATTTTGCCCTCATTCTTGAATTTTAACTGTTTAATATAAAATATGTTAGTTTATATTTTAAAGCATCAAAGTTTAAGAATATGACTTTTACCTTTTTAAAGTACACCATTGACACACACTACTATAAGTAAAATAGATAACCAACAAGGACCTACTTGTATAGCACAGGGAACTATACTCAATATTTTGTAATAATCTATAAGGGAAAAGAATCTG
Source organism: Odocoileus virginianus (assembly GCF_023699985.2). Taxonomy (NCBI): domain Eukaryota; kingdom Metazoa; phylum Chordata; class Mammalia; order Artiodactyla; family Cervidae; genus Odocoileus; species Odocoileus virginianus. Next base: position 5,524,685 of record NW_027224265.1, read on the forward strand.
AATACATATATGTATACATATGCTTGTGTATATAACTGAATCACTTTGCTATACACCTGAAATTAACATAACATTATAAATCAACTATACTTCAATAAAAAAAGGAGAAGTCTGATGATGAGAAGTCTGCCAACATAAAAAATTGCTATTAAGTAACTGCTTTTATAAGTAATCTGTTATTTTTCCTCTGATGACTCTATATGTTCTTTTTCAGCCTTGATGTTCTACAGTTCATTACAATGTGGGCGAATATAATTTATTTTTAGTTCTCCTTTTTCAGGGTTCTGAGTGAGCTTTTGATGTAAGAACTCATATCTCACTTCTTTTCTGGAATGTTCCTAAGAAGCATATCTCCAAACAGTGTTTCTCTTCCATTCCCTCCACTCATAAGACAAACGTTGGGGTCCTACCTACCCTCATGTCTCTTTACTGCTTGCTTTATTTTTTAAACACCTTCCTCCATGTGCTGTGACCTACTTATATACCTCGGCACCCATTTCCAATTTGAAACATGTCCATTGTTTCCTGCCTTTTTCTTCTCCTAAGGTCTATAATTTCTTCTTTCTCATATTCTCCTGTTATTTATATTTCTTAATTTCTTATACTTTTTTTTATAAATAGTCTGTACATTTTTATTTTAAAATCCTTTTTAGACTTTTAGTAAATGGTAATTTCCAAAGCCAGTTCTCATTCCAATAAGCTATTGATATTGCCAGGACAAAGCTGATGAGGACCCAGATCTTGTCACAGAGCCAGAAAACCAGCACAGTCGTTGCATCTGCCACTGGCCCATGAGCCCTGCTCTTCGGTCTGAAGCTCCCCAGGGTAAGACAGAGCGGCTTGTAGCAGAGACACCCGCTCTCTCCAAGGGCAGGAGGACACAGCTCCGGCGGGGAGCCTGGCTCTGTCACCTCCCTTGTGGAACAGTTTTAATCACTCCGTCTCCTAGAACTTGAACTCTCAGTCATTTCCTCTTATGTGGTGGCTCACATCTCTTCAAGATCACCTACCATTTGGAATTTCAGTTTGATTTCTTGTCTATGGAGACGTCTCTCTTCTGTTTGAGCCAGCTATGCCATTTGGTCTTATTTTAATCTTCTCCATTACTCTAATAATGTAGCATTCTTTAACATGAAGTGCATGAACTCCCCCAAAGAGACCTTCAAGAGGTTTATGTACAAATAACTGATTGGCTAGATCACAGATGCTGCAGAGGGATAGATAATTTGGGCACTTTCTCTGAAGGGCAATATGGATCTAGCGTCTAAAAAATGTTCATACCCCTTTGACATTATCCAGTTCTATAAATACAGCCTTGTGAAATGCCCCAGTGGGTTGAGGCTGCTATAAATAGTTACTATAGACCGGGAGACTTCAACACACTTTGATTTCTCACAGTTCTGGAGGCGGGGAAGATCAAGATCAAGGTGCTGGCAGATTTGGCGTCTGGTGGGGGCCTGCTTCCTGATTTTCAGATGGTCTTCTTTTTACTGTATCCTTGCATAGCAGGGATAAGAAGGAAGCTCTCTCATACTTTTTCTTATAAGGGCACTAATCCCATTCATGAGGGCTCCACCCCCATGACCTAATTTCCAAAGGTCCTGTTGTAGTTGATTTGGTTTCATTTTCATTGAGTTGAGAAGGGGTGCAGGGGTTTGGGGGGGGAGGGGGCAATAGGCAAATGCAAACATTCAGCCTGTAACAGGAACTAATCTCAGGGACAAAGTCTCAGCTACGAGAATTCTCCTCTAAGCATTATTTTTAAAGGTGGAGGCAAATGGAAATAGCTGAAAAACAAATCAACAGTGTTTTAGAACAGAATATTGGACAGTAACTAGAAACATTTTTAAAGCAACTATGAAATGACAAGAACAAGTGTTTGCTGATGTAATATTGAGTAAAACAAGAAAAAATCAGGAACAACTGTTCCTGTTGTACAACTGTTGTACAACTACAACTACATATATAATATATAGCCAAAGACATATTTTTAAAAATATACATGTGTGTACATTGAATAAAAAGTCTAAGTACCATTTTCCTCTGTCTTTTAAGGTAAATTTTCTCTTTCTTTATATTTTGTATTCCCCATGATTTCTACACCTGGACATACTTTTATAACCAGGAAGACAAAAAACGAGGCATTTGAGAAGTCATAGCAAGCCCATTTTGCTCTATCACTCAGTCCCAGGGGCTGCTTTTACTGTTTTCATTAACAAGCACCAAAAAGTGTGTTCTCCTGGGAGCTGGGCCCCTCCCCACACTCACAGCCTGGTCACTTGAGGCCCAGACGGGTCACCCACGGCTGCTGCTCACCCTGAGTCTAGCCCCTCTCAGATCCTCCACATGGCTGAGCCCCTGACGAGACCCCCAGCTACTGCCTGCTTTTGTGACTTGCTATATGTTCAGTCTCACTTGACAGGAACGTCCCACATGCCAGACACTGAGCCCAGAGCTTTTCAGTGCCCTTTTCTCATCCTCAGAACACCCCCATGACATAGCTATTCAGTTGTGCAAATTGGGAAACAGGCTCAGAGCCTTGAAACCATTTGTCCAAGGCCACAGAGAAGAAAGGGACTGATCCCAGGGCTCTCTAGTCCCCAAGTCCCCTTCCCTCTGCTCTGCTTCATGGCCTTTGATGGGGAAGAGCTGAGGCTTCTCTGCCCTGATTAGCAGCACCCCTCATTCACTCCCCATCCCCCCACAGCACACCATCCCAGCTCCTCCTCTTCCCATCACCCTCATCTTCTGAGCCTTACTAAGCAGAGCAGATGCCTTGCTCCCGGTGACAGCAACTGAAGCCTGCACTGGTGTCTGAGGAATTGTAACTTTCAAAAGAAGAGCAAACAGGAGACAGGGAGGCTTGACAAAGTGACAATGAAAAGCCCAGAAAAAGGCCTCTTGAATTTGACACAGTTTGATCAAAAGAGACAAAAGGCTAAGGGGTGAAAATGCTGTGCTATGACTTTAAAATTGTGTTAAGAGCTTCAACCTTTTTCCTCAGCAACACAGAAACAAAAAGTAGACTTCCCTGTGCTGGAGAAGGCATGAGAGAACTTGAAATTGGGTCAGGGCCACTTGGAAACTCTGGGAGCTTTGGAGGCTCCGTAGGTGGGGTCCTGGGGAAAAGCCTTCCCTGGGAGGTGGCTCCCAGATTCCTGTAGACCCAGAAGAGCCTGCCTGGGGTCACCAAGAAGCAGGGGGAGGGGTCTGTACACTCTGCAGTGATGCAGCAAAAACAAAGTCCCCATCCGTTCACTGATATTGCATCACGTGGAAGCACGCACCGGAGACACACGCAATTCACTGGATGAGCTATGGAGAAAATCCCACAGGCTTTCAGCAGATGAGAGATTTCACCATACTTGAGGTGTGACCGTTGCTATGTGTCCAGCTGGCTCATCCCAGCTCACAAGAGCAGACGGTAGGCATCAAACCCAGCTCTGCATTCAGTGATCCATTGGTAGCTTGAATATTTACAATTTTACAAAGCTCTTACAATTTACAAAGCTCTTAACAATTGCAGCATTTGCTGCAATCAGCAAATGCTATCAGCCAAGGCTATTTGTCCTCTTAGATATTCCTGGGACTCCCCAACCCTCTTTAAGCTAATGAGTTCCAAGACCACCCATCCCCAGCAAGGACTTATCTCTGATGTCCAGACCCACATCACCAGTTGCCTTTTGAATATTTCTTTTCAAATATAATAGTTTCTCTACAGATCAGGCCTTTCTCCTCAGTGCCTATCTTGGTCGATAATACTACTACCCGCCAAGTCACATCCTTGAAATCAACCTGGGCCCCTCTTGCTTAACGAATCTGGGCAGCCATGAAGTCGCACTAATTTCGTCTCCTCCATAACATCCTCAGCCCCATTTCCCTCTAACTACTTTGGTCTTGCCTCCTTGGATCGCCTCTGCTTGTATAACAAATCCTTTCTCTCCCTTTCCACAT